>NW_026138558.1:0-40538 GCF_025592945.1 Manacus candei
GGGGCTTCCTCTTGGCCTTCGTCTCCCTGGCGCTGGGGCTCGGCTTCTACCTGCGCCAGAAGGTGAGTGGGGTCCCAGGGGGTCGTGTGTCCCCCCAGAGCGTCTGTGCCCCCCCGGGGACCCCCCACCCCGCTGTCACCCCCTTTTCTCTCCCCACAGAGCTCCTGAGCCGGCGGCGGCCGCAGCCCCTCCCCGGGGCCTCGGGCCCAGCCTGGACCCCTCCTGTCCCTGTGAGGATTTTGGGGGGGTCGTGTGTCCCCCCCTCACCTGCTGCCACTCCTGATCCCAGGAAAGCTTCCCAGTTCTCCCCAGTCCCGGTTATTGGGGGGCAGTGGGGGAGGGGGGGTGGATAACGAGGGGTGGAGCCGAGTTTGGGGGGGGCAGAACTGGCTCCGGGATGGATCGGGAATAGGGACTCCCCTGTTTCCCCCCGTGTAAACCCACTCTGGGGGAGCTTTGGGAGTGCACCTGCCCCTCAGTAGGCACCCAGCTCATCCCAAAAGGTGCTGGGAACCCCTCAAAACCTTCTTAGAGCTCCCCGAGGACCCCCAAACACACTCAAAGCCCCCCCAGGACCCCACCCAACACCTTTTCTGGGGGGACTTCTCTGGGTACTGGTGGTGCTGGGAGCCTCCCCAGCTGCTTTGGGCGAGGAGCTCTTAGGTGAGCAGGGGGTGGGAAGGGGGAGGTCGGTGGGAAAAGGGGGGGTTAGAGGGGATAAAGGGGTAGTGGGACCCCAAACTGAGTGGGAGGGGAGTGAGACCCCCCAAAAGTGGAGGGGGGGACCATTGAGAATGATGGGAAATAAGTGGGAGAGGTCAGGAGAGTGGGGAAAGAGGAGGGTGGGACCCCCAAACTGAGCATGAGAGGGCTGGGGAGTGGGGAGATGATGTGGAAGGGGTGAGAAAGGGGGGAAAAATGGGGATTGGGACCCCCAGAGTGATCCTAATTGGGGCTGGGGATTGAGTGGACTATGAAAAAGTGGGAGGAACAGGGAGAAGGGTAAAAGAGCAGGGGTAGTGTGGTGGGATAAACGGTCCCATGGGAGCCTTTGGGCACAGGAGGGCTGGGAAAGGGGGGTGGCCCCTCTGAGCTCCCAACTTACTGTACGGTGCTGGGGGCTGCTGGATTCAATCTCAACCTTGGATCATGCCAACAGTTTCAGTTTAGAGAAATTACAGAAGTGTGACTGAATCACTTTGGTCCCCTAGGTTTTATTGATGGCAAATCAGATCTATTGATAAAAAGGAATTTATTTAGGGATACAAATGATCAGACAAAAGATCTTCATCAGAATTACTTAGTGCACAATATATACACTAAAACTACCAGGAGTACAGGATAAGATAGGACAGTGCTCTACACTAAAGCAATTGTTGAAGCAATTCTACTCAAGCTGGCACAAAACGAGAAATTCTTAATTAGAGACAGATGGAACTCCCCCAGACCAACGCTGGTGGGGAGATCTCTGCTCTCAACCTCCAGGAGTGACCCTGGGGGGGTCCCCAGCCAAGACAGGAATCTCCACACACCCCCCCAAGAAGGGTTCTGTTGTCAGAACCTGCCCCTGGGAAAGGGGACTGGCCCTTTGTGGTCAAAAGGGATGGACTGACAGTCACTGGACTCCAGGGGTTGCCTCCCCATCAGGGGCTTCATTCGGGGTGGAAGCAGCGGCTGAAGCTCTTCCTGCAGTCGGGGCACTGGTGGGGCTTCTCTTACTGGTGGGTCTGTTGGTGTTTGGTCAAGGTGGACCTCTGGGTGAAGCTCTTCCCACACTCCCCACACTTGTAGGGCCTCTCCCCGGTGTGGATGCACCGGTGGGAGACAAGGTGGGAGTTCTGCTTAAAGCCCTTCCCGCAGTCGGTGCAGTGGAAGGGCCTCTCATCCGTGTGCGTCCGCTCGTGCAGGAGGAGATTCCCACTGGTCTGAAACCTCTTCCCACATTCCCCACACGTGTAGGGCCGTTCCCCAGTGTGGATGAGTTGGTGTTTGCGAAGGGTGGAGCTGTCACTGAAGCTCTTCCCACATTCCCCACACGTGTAAGGACGTTCCCCAGTGTGGATGTGCTGGTGGGTAAGGAGGCTGGTGCTCCTCTTGAAGCTCTTCCCACATTCCAAGCACCTGAAGGGTTTCTCCCTGCTGGGAGGCTGCTCAGGGACCACCAGCTCAGAGCTCCCCCTCAAGCTCCGGCCGCCTTCCCGGCGCAGGCTGGCTCTTTCCTCCTCAGAGCACCCTGGGATGGCTTTGGAGCCCCTCCTGCGGGAGGATCTCCGGCCCTTTTCCTCCCCGCTGCCTTCCTGCGCCGGGGAGCCCTTCAAAACGGCCTCTCCCACCAGGGTCTCACGGGGGGATTTGTCCTCCGCGCTCTCCGTCCTCAGCTCGGGGCCTGGGGCAGGAAGCAAGAAGGACAGGCAGGGGATTTGCCTCCGGCCCACAGGGAAGGCCAAGGACATTCCCCCAACTCCGGCCCCGGCAGGACGGCGGCGCCAGCGGGGTTGTCCTGCAGCCGGGGCCATGCTGGGCTGACAGAGCCAGCACAACACCCGCCCAAAGGGACACTGACTTCCTCCTCACCTGCCTGGGGGGCCCAAGGCATCTTCCTCTTCCTCGCAGCCTCCTCCTCCATCCGCACAAGCTTTGGGAAGGACAAATCCTGATGGGGGGAAAACAAGGGCTGAGCGTGTTGGCTTGGGGGTTCCTCCTGCCCAAGTCCATCTCTAGAACTCACTGGGCATCCTGTGTCCATAAAAACCTCCAAAACACCAAGATTTAGCCCAGAAAAACACAAATCATCAACATTCAGGCAAAAGCCTATAAGAAATAGTGAGAAGACTCCTGCCCCCCCAAACTGAAAAAAGTTGAGATTCACCTAAAAAATACTCCAAAATATGAAGATTAGCCCAAAAACATTCTCCTAAGATTCCCCCTTCTCTGGTTTCCCCCCTCTAGGGTTCAGAGAGTCTCCGCTGTCTGGGATGCTGGGGGTTCTACCTAGAGATGCTGGGAGTGTTGGGGGTCCCAAGGCTCCCTTCTCCTCTGATTCTCGCCTTCGGGATGCTGCATTCCCAGAAATTCCCCCTCTCCAGGTTCTCCATTTTGTTGTCCTAGGGGATCCCAGGGGTCCCCACTGTCCAGGCTTCCCCTTCTCCGTGCCCCCCCTCTCCAGGTTCTCAGGGCTCTTGAAGCTCCTCCCTATCTCCAGCCTCCCTCACTCTCCAGGGATCAAGGCATGGGGACACCGATGTACCCCCACGGCAACCCCGCTCCCGCTCTCCCCACTCCCCTCAGCCCCCCCCTCCCACCCCTTTCCCATCAGGCCCCCAAACCCCGGCTCCCCCCAGCTCCCTTTGGGGGTGACCCACCCGCTCTTTTCACTTCTCTCTGTACAAAATTGCTTCCTAATATCCAACCTAAACCTCCCCTGGCACAGCTCCAGACCCAGCCCTCTTGTCCTACTGCTGCTTCCTGGCAGAACAGCCCCACTCCCACCTGGCTCCAACCTCCTGGCAGGGACTTGCAGATAGTCAGGAGGTCTCCCCTGAGCCTCCTCTTCTCCAGCCTCAACACCCCCAGCTCCCTCAGCCTCTCCTCACACCACTTGTGCTCCACTCCCTTCCCCAGCCTCCCTGCTCTTCTCTGGATCCTCTGACCCCAAAAATGCTCCCCCTCCCATAGAAAGGCCAAGGGCATCTGGGGACAGTTGGGGGGCTTTGTGGGGCACTGGGTGATTACTGGGACACACTGGGACACACTGGGGGGAACCAGAGGGCATTGGGAGGACTGGGGGGTTACTGAGGGACACTGGGAGGGCACTGGGAGGGACTGGAGGTGAACTGGGGCACACTGGGGGGCACTGGAAGAGAACTGGGGACTTACTGGGGGATTACCAAGATACATGGAGGGACACTGGCAGGTTACTGGGCCATACTGGAGGTTACTGGGTGCTCACTGCAGGATCACTGGGCCATAATGGGGGGCAGTGGGAGGTCACTGGGACACACTGGATGGTCACTGAGGGGGTTACTGGGCCATGCTGAGGGTCACTGGGAGGTCACTGGGATATACTGGGGGCACTGGGATCCCCTTACCTGGATGTGGTACATCTCCCCCCCCGGATTTTGGAGGGCATCCCTAGGACCCCTCCCCTGGGGGCTGGGGGATCCCCTGAGCCCCACTGCTGGGCTTTATGGGACACCCTAAAATCCTCTCAAAACCCCTGAAATCCCCCTTTGACCCATCAAAACCTTCTCAAGGTCCCCTCAAATCCCCTCAGAGATCTCATCCCTCCCCAGCACCCCCCAAACCCTCTCAGTGACCCGTAAAACCCATCTGGGACCCCCCAAACCCATTCAGGGACCCCACAATCCCCTTCGGGGACCTTCAAAACTGTCTGAGACCCACTAAACCCCGTAGAGACCCCAAAACTGCCTAAAAGATCCCCGCAAAGCCCCCGAGGACTCCCAAACCTCCTCACAGACTCTCAAAGCCCACCTAGGACACCTCAAATCTTCTCAGAAACCAAAACCCCTTTAGAGACCCCCAAACCCCTTCATGGACCTTCAATCTCCCCCCTGAGTTCCCTCAGGACACCGAACCCCCTCAGGGACCCCTCACAACGTCCCTGGCAATCCCCGAACCCCCCCACTAGACCCCTCCGAGCCCTCCAGCCTTTCCACCCACAGCCGCGCTCCCCGCAGCCCCCGAGGGGATCCCCAGACCCCGCTCTCGCCGCCCCCCCGCCAACTCACCCACGAAGTGCAGCGGCCGCAGGCGAGTCCTCCTCACTCCCGACCACGAGGCCAAAATGGCGCTCGCTCCGCGCGCCCTCCGCCTTTACAGACCCGCCCCGCAGCCAATCAGCGCGCGGCCACGGCCCCTGCCCGCCCCCCGCCTGCGCGGGGCATTGTGGGAGTTGTAGTCCCTGCGGCGGGGGAGGATCGGACGTTTTGTTTTTTTGTTTTTCTGTCTTCTTTTATTTTCTCCTTTTTCTTTCTTTCTTTTCTTTTTTTTTCTTTCTTCTTTCTTTTCTTCCCTTTTTTCTCTCTCTTTTTTCTTTTTTCTCTTTTTTATTTGTTCTTTTTTCCTCATTTTTTCCTATTTTTTCTTTTTTTTTCTCTTTTTTCTCCTTTTTATCTCTTTTCTCCCTTTTTTTAATTTTCTTTTTTCTTATTTTTCCCTTTTCTTTTTTTTTTTACATAGTTTTCTATTAGTTGTTTTATTCAAGGACGATTTAAACACATATCAAAACAATCTCCATGTACATATCTTACAAAAACAGATAATCTGCCTTGTTCCAGGTTTGTGAGGATTCCCAAGATCACAAACACTGAGACATCAAGGGTGGAAGTGAAGCAACTTTATCCTGTCCCTTGCCACAGCCTCCAATCCACACCCAGCCCTGGATTTCTGCAAAGCCACTGGGCAGGAGCAGGAGATGGAGCTGGTGCTCGGCGGGAGGGGCAGCAACAACAAACCCGTGTCTTTGGAACAGGGGAAGGAATTTAGTGCTTGAGGGGTTACATTCCACAGGCTCCCCTGGGGATCAGCTCATGCTCGGACAGTGAGAACAGCAAGAACATTCCTAATAAAAATGCCAGAGGGAAGGGAGCGGAGGGGGAGCAGGGGCAGGAAAAGGAAGCAGAGCGATGGAAGATGGGCTGGGGCGGTCGGGGCTGGGGGAAGGCAGGCTGGACAATGCCTTGTTTGGTCCAGCAGCTGGACCAGCTCCAGGGCAGATGTCGGGGCAGCCTCTGCCACAGGGACATGGACAAACAGAGGCTACAAAAGCTCTCAGAGGGGTTGGGGGCTCTGGGCGGGGCTGCGCTCTCGCCTCAAGCCAGGATATCCCAGGGCAGTGGAACAGCAATTCCTGTCAGCTCCCAGCAAAGATTATTGGGGTTTGCACTGGGGAAATATTGACGCTCCAGCTTCCTCTTCTCTTTTTAGAACTTTGAGCTTGCAGTCGGGTAGAAGGGCTGGTGGGGGAGTGGGAAGAGACCCACTGAGGGACACATCTCATCCCTCAGTTAGATGGAGCTAAACCCCTGATCTTGCTTAGGAAGAGCTGCTGATGCTCAATTTTCTTCTTTCCCTTCTGCTTTAGTGGGATATTACATTTCCCTGCAGTATTGGTGATAGAAGGGTTTGTCAGCTGGAATGGTTTGGTTCTTACAGAAAACATAAATGCATTTTATGGATAGTATTTTTACATAGGTGAGGCCTCCAAAAAAACCCTCAAACCCCAAAGGTAATATAAGTGCAGAATAGAGTGAACTTTGGGGTTTTCTTTTTAATTTTTGGGTAGAAAAGCCATCCCAGTTAGGGACAGCAATTTATTGCATTGCTGAAAAAAAACCAACCAACCAACAAAAAAAGAAATCTGAATTTGTTTTCTTTCAGATTTGTTTTTTATCACAATAATCCTTCTAGTGAAAAGGGCTAATTTACTCTTTCTAGAGGAATGTTTTAAGTGTGATTATCACAATATCACAGCTGCTGAAAAGGTCTAAAATAGGACATTGACCTTGAACGTGTTCCTGTGTTTAGGATGTGGTGCTTAACATTCAAGAAACAATAGAACTGCAACTCATTTTTTAAGGTATCATCTCAAAATGTTCACTCTTGCTCTGTAAAGACATGCCACAAGGATTGTAGAAAGCTTGCAGTATCCCATGAAGTACATGTGGTATTTTATCAATGTAAATATGGATAAGATTTTAAAGATTTCTACTGTCAATACTCCATAACTAAAGTAAGTTTTCCCTTTGGTGCTGCACTAGTTTATGATTTAATTGTTACTGACATTCCACCAGTCATATTATTAGCTTCACCAAATGAAAGGGAAATAATCCTGTATTAATTAAAGAGAGCAACTGAATTCCCTCAGTCATCTTATCCTTGGCTGTCTGAGACAGTGATGCACTTCAGCTTCCCTACAGAAACTTCCACTAAAAAAGAGATTGGGGTGATATTGAGATATCCAGATTGAAGGGTGTGCCTGAATTATCTTTGGGGAGGAGATCTTTTTTGGTGGGTGACAGGCAATGTACCTGTGGCTCCCTTTTTCTTTCTGGGTTGTTTTCCCTTTCTTTTTGTCAGAGGCTTTGGAAAAGGTGTTTTGTCAAGAGAATAATATTCATTTATAGCCATTTGAACAGTTTCTATCCTGTACCAGTGAAGGCAGTCACCTAAATACCCATACCCATGCCTTTGAAAATAAAACAAGGAGAAAATATGGAGTATTTGTTTGAGACCAGATAAACTGAATGTAGTTCAGTAACATGGTAAGGCAATTGCTGTTATTGCACAGAGACATTTCTTTCTATGCTGGAACTGAGGGTAGCAGCAAAAACTAAAAGCCTTGCTCTGTGTATTTGTGAACACACTGTGGGTAAGTTCAAAGGAGCATTCAGAGATTGTGTTGTGTGAGCCTTTTTCCCTCAGATCAAAACAAGGAGTAATAATTGCTAAATCCAGCAGATGGCTTTTTCTCTTTATTCCCAATCACAGATTAAAGAAACATAACTCAGAAGTGATGACAGGTCAGAGAATCACAGAATCATCAAGGTTGGAAGAGACCTTCCAGACCTTCTAGTCCAACTGTCAGACCAGCACCACCAGAATCACCCCTAAACCCCATCCCAAAGTACTACATCCAGATGCCACCTGAATGCTTCCAGACACTCCACCACCTCCCTGGGCTACTTGTTCCAATGCCTGAGCACTCTCCCAGTGGAAAAAGGGTTTTTGAATGTCTAATATGAACCTTGCCTGATGCAATTTGAGGCCGTTTCCTCTCTTCCTCTCACTAAAGGCTTTGCAGAAGAGACCGACCCCCACCCCACTAAAACCTCCTTTCAGGTCATTGCAGAGAGCAATGAGGTCCCCCCTGAGCCTCCCCTTCTCCAGACTCAACCAGCCCAGTTCCCTCAGCCGTCCCTCAGCAGACATGTTTTCCAGAGCCTTCCCCAGCTCCGTTCCCTTCTCTGGACACGCTCCAGCCCCTCAAGGGCCTTTTGGCACTGAGGGCCCAGAACTGGACACAGCACTCCAGGTGGGGCCTCCCCAGTGCCCAGCACAGAGGGGCAATCAGTTCTCTGCTCCTGCTGGCCACACTCTTCTCCACAAAGGCCACCATGCCCTTGGCCTTCTTGCCCCCCTGGGCACTCTCTGCCTCATATCCAGCCACTGTCAAGCAACACCTCCAAGTCCCTTCCTGCTGAGCAACTCTCCAGCCCCTCTGCCCCCAGCCTGGAGCGTTCCAGGGGGTTGTTGGGACCCAAGGGCAGGCCCTGACACTTGACCTTATTGATCCAGCCTGTCCAGATCCCTCTGCAGAGCCTTCCTGCCCTCCAGCACATCCACACTCACACCCAGATCAGTCAGTCTCCCAAACAGGACAAAGTCTGACCACCAGTAGTCCAGGCTGTCAGTTCTGCTGCCCCCTCCTTCCTCCACCCAGAATGGAAAACTCCACCATTTTGGGGTCTCTGTGCCCGTCGGCTCCGACCACCACATCCCCCACCAGTCACAGAATCATGGAATGGTTTGGGTTGGAAGGGACCTTAAAGAGCATCTCAGTCCAACCCCCTGCCATGGGCAGGGATACCTTCCACTAGACTCAGAGCTCAGAGCCCCATCCAACCTTGTTGTGAACACTTCCAGGGATGGGGCAGCCAGAACTTCTCTGAGCAACCTGTGCCAGGATCTCACTACCATCACAGTCAAGATATTCCTCTAATCCCATCTAACCCTTCCCTTTCTCAGTGTGAAACCATTCCCCTTGTCCTGTCACTCCAGGCCCTTGTCCAAAGTCTCTTTCCATCTTTCTTGTTGGGTCCCTTCAGGCACTGGAAGGCCACAATTAGGTCACCCCAAAGCCTTCTCTTCTCCAGTCTGAACAATCCCAATTCTCTCAGCCTTTCCTCACAGCAGAGCTGCTCCATCCCTCTGATCCCTTTGGTGTTCTCCTCTGGACTCACTCCAACAGGTCCATGTCCTTCCTGTGCTGGAGCCCAGAGCTGGAGGCAGCTCTGCAGGGGTGACAACATTACAGCCCTGTGTGTTCCAGCAAGGACACTGTGGAACCTCCTGGAGTAAAGGGGACACTGTGACACTGTAGGGCCTTCTGGAGCCAAAGGAACCCTGGGACACTGTGGAACCTCATGGAACCAAGGGGCCATTGTGACACTGCAGGGCTCATGGAACCAAAGGATTCCTGGGACACTGTGGAATCGCGTGGAACCAAGGGGCCACTGTGATATGTGGGGCCTCCTTGAACTAAAGGAGTCCTGAGACATTTTGCAAACCCATGGAATCAAGGGTCCATTATCACCCTACAGAGCCTTACGGAGCCAAATGGACCCTGAGACTCTGTGGAACCTCATGGAATCCAGTGGCCATTCCCACACTGTAAAACCTCATGGATACTCTCAGGTTCCCATTATTAAAAGATGCCTCTGCCCAAATTCAGCTGCAAAGGAGACCATGTGCCAAAGTCAGCAGTCCAGCTTTGATTTAACAGTAAATAGGAGGGAGAGAAAGACAGAAAGAAGTATAAAGAGAGAGAGAGAAGGGGGTGGTGGGAAGCCAGTGAGAGAGAGACAGAGATGAAGTAAATGTATCACACCATGGAGATCCCTGAGGCTCCCACCGGTCCTTCTTCACCCTGCTCTGCTCGGTGGAGGGTCCCCAAGTTGTGCTTCTGGGCTATCACTTTTATACAGCCCAAGCCCTGGGTATTCAGGGGGGTAGATGCTGTTCCCACAGCTTGGGCTGGCACATCTACAAGGACTTGCTTCCTTTCCCACAGCTTGCCACGGTGGGAGTTTTGCCCGGTGTGCTTCCAGTCTGCAGGTGGGAATCTTTGTCTGGATGGGTTCCCCAGACCTGCCTTACCAACCCTGGCTTCCTCTTGGGGCTGTCTGCTCTTTCCCACAGTCTCCACAATGCAATTCTGTCCTGGGGGCTACTTCCAAAGCTTCACCTCCCTTTAGGCCTTGGAATTAAAGGCCTTCCTTTTTGCCACCAGTGCTTATGTCTTGTGGTGCCTTATGGGATTTTCCTGCTTTGACAGTGTTTTGAGACAGTTCATTGTGCCCTTCAAGTCCTTCCATGTGCACACACACAGCAGTCTGACCAGTGTCTGGCCCTCCAAAGAACACAAGCCCTGATGATTTGTAGCTCCCACTCCAGTGGTTGGCACTTGGAGCTCCCTCCGTACCCAGAGCTCAGAGCTCCCTTGTGCCAGAAAGTTTAAAGAGATTGTGCCTCATTCTGCCAAGACAACCCTTGGAAAAAGTGTCCCTCTGTGTTTCCTGGGATCAGAGCACTCTATTGTCATCTTCCAAAACCTTGGAGAGGTCCCAGAGATCTCCCAGGAAGGAATTTGGGGCCTCAAGTACATGACCCGTATATAGAGGCTGAGGACTCAGGGGTCAGGGGTGCAAAGATTGAGGACAGTAGAGGAGTAGCCTGAGAGGTCTGGAAGGGGGATGTGAGAGCTGGTGGAGCTTTTCTTCCTGTCAGAAAACAGCCTAAGAAAGAAATAGTGCCAAGAAAAGCAGCTGGAGTCTGGATGAGCCCAAGGCTTTGTGTGTGCAGGAAGAGCCAGGGAGGACACAGAGATGTCAGTGCAGGAAGGTGCCAGCCAGGTGGGGCAGCCGGGGGGATGACGACAGCCTGCAGGGAAAGGGGCAGGGCATGGACACCGTAGGACAGCCTGGGCTGGAGAAGAGACAGGGATGGGGAGAAGCTGAAAGGCCCTGACACAGCCACCTTCTGCAGGCCTTTGGCTATGGCTACTGTCTGTGCCCCTGATGCCAGGAGGAGGGGAGTGCCCCTTGCAGCCCTGGGGCCTCATGGCCTCCTTGTCCCTGCTCAGCAGCCTGGCAGGTGCCACCCCATGGTCCTGCCCTTGCATTGCACATCCCACATCCCAGTGCCCCAGGAAGAGCCCTGAGGAATGAGGCAGGGACAGGATCTGCCTTCCCAGGGGCTGGGGGCAGGGCTTGGCCTTGTTTGATTAAGGAAACAAGTCAACGTTTCTTCAGCATCAGAGCCACCTTTCCCTTGCTTGTCCATCCTTGTCATCACTGTCTGCAGTTTTCTGCTCTAACTGGAACCTGGGGACACGTTCTCAGTTGTGTCCCTCAGTGAGACTCATTAGCACTACGAGAAACTTCATTGTTTCAATCTGACTTCTTGAGAGGCTGTTTGAACTTACTTTCAGGGACTCGGTCTCATGTAAACAACATCAAACCTCCCAAGGGTCATGAAATGCCTGGGGCTGTTGCTGTGCTGCTGAGCTGGGTCGGGCTCCTGGCACACAGGGAGCTCCTGGCAAGCAAGAAGAGCTTCAAAGAGACAGCTCTGCTGGTGAGCAGCTCCTCTGCACAGCCCAGCAGGGCTGAGGGCACTGCCTGCAGCACCCAGGGCACAGGAGAGAAGGCAGAGAGATGGGAGGCAGCCTGGGCTGGGAGGTGACTGAGCTCTTACTACAGGAGAAACATTCCCAGGATTTGAAAGAAGAATTCTCTGGCTGTAGGAAAGTTCAACTTGCCTTCCTGGAGGCATCTCCTAAAGCTGCCACATCCCACAGCTTCTAGGACTTTCAGCAGGACTCTCCCAGTTGCTGCAGTGCAGGGGAAGTGGCCATATGGCAGAGCAGGGCAGGAGCTGCAGGCAGCAAGGGCAGAGAGGAGAAGGGAGCAGGAGGTTCAAGGGATCCTGGGCTGGGAGGACAGGGCAGAGCTGCTCAGGGCAGGAACCTTGCCAGCCCTTTGCCACGCTCAGGCTGTGGCTGCAGAGCAGTGCAGGTGAGTTCCTGCAAGTGCCTCTGCCAGCTGCCAAATGGCAGCAGTGGCAGGAGCTGTCAGGATGGCTCTGCTGGATTTGCTGGGGTGCAGCAGGAGAAGCTGCTGCAGAGCAGGACTTGCTGCTGCCCCATCAGAGGCCCAGGGCCAGAAGGTTCCCTGTGGCAGGGCTGGCTGTGGGGTGGGAAGGTGGGGGTGCAGCCAGGGGTGCCCAGGGCTGTGGTGCAGAGCAGGGTCCTGCCCCCAGGGCTCTGTGTGCTGGGCAGGGACTCTGCTGCCTGCCAGGGTCAGCTCTCAGCCCGGCCAAGGAGCTGCCATGGCCCTGCAGGGAGAAGGGGTGGGTGGAAGGAGTGACCCCTCAGGGCAGGGCAGGGCTGGGCAGGGCTCTTCAGCTGCAGGCTCAGGGTTCCTCACAGCTTCAGCTCCACCTCCTCCATTTCCAGGGGCCCTTCTCAGGAAGCACATCCCCCCAGAACACCTCCCCCTTCCCAGCCACCTCAGGCTGTTTGGGATCTGCTCTGCAGCCCCTGCCCAGGCAGAGCTGCCCCTGGGCACTGGGCTGGGGATGGCTCTGGCAGCACTGGCAGGGAGCTGAGCTGGGCACAGGCAGGGGCTGCTGGCAGGAACAGCTCCTCACCCAGAGACAGGCAGGCAGGGAGAGGCAGCTGCTGCCACAAGGGCTGGGCAGGGGGATGGGGGCCCCTCCCTGCTGTCCCTGTGGCACAGACCCCTTCCCTGAGCAGCTCCTGCCTGGGCTCCTTTCCCAGCCTAAGCAGAGCCTGTGCCCTCAGGCCCACGGGGGCTGGGCTGTGCATTGCCCTGCAGCAGCCAGAGCCCAGGCAAGGACAAGGCCCTGATTTCCAGCTGTCTCTCTGTGTCCCTCCTCCCTTGGCAGCAGCACTGTGGCATTTCACTGCCATCCCCTGCTGCCTGGGCTCTCCTTGTTCTCACCAGTGGCTTTTCTGAGCCACTGTGGGGCTTGGGGGTGGCAGATTCCTGTCCAGACACAACCCCTTTGGGTGCTGCTGTGGGGATGTGTCTGTGGGAGCCAAGTGCCCAAGTGCCCTCCAGGCACCTTCAGGGTCTTCAGCTGTTTGCCTGGGTGTCCTGCAGGGCTGCAGGTGCCCTCCAGAAGGGCACAGCTCTGCCATAGTATCTCTGAGCTGCACAGGATCCCCATGGAGAAAACTCCTCAGTGCTAAATCCATGGAAATGCTCTGGGCAGCTGCACTTGGGAGCTGCAATGATCCCTGTGTGTGGCAGTCTGGGAGGAGAAAGATGAGATCCTAATCAGGCATCCTGAGGAAAGGCAAGGATTCTGTCAATCTGCTCTTTGAACCAGGATTCCTCTGCTCCCAGAAGTGCCTTGTTTCTTTTTGCAGGGAGTTCCTAAGGGCCATCCCCCTTCAGCTCCAAGCTGCCAGCCAGGAGCAGCTGTGAACAGGAAAGATGGCCAGCTCTCGTCTCTGCACCAAGAGACCATCCCTTTGCCTATCAGGACTCACAAGATTTCCCTTGGAGCACATTAGAAATGTCAGAGATTTCAACCATCCAAACTCCTCCTGGCAAGAGGAACTGGAACAAAATCAAGTTCTCCAAATCCCTTCCCTCTGTTCTGTGCTTGGGCAAACTGTGACCAGCAGTTCTGGAAACACTCTGATACATCACAAGTGCATTTAATTGGAGGTCACCCTGTGCTCCAAGTTGCCTCTCACTGCACAGCATAAAGGATTCCTCAGGAGCCCATTCCAGGAGAGGGACCTTCCCACACCCAGCTCTTGATGTGTGCACACATCTCTGCCTGGGTGTGGGTGTGAATTGACTGTGGTGGGAAGGTTGTTACTGTGAATCTGTAATTCAGTCACTGTTAAAATTGTAGCAAATGCTATTGAACCACTTGATAACTTTAAAGCTGGTCAATAATTAAATGCTAGTAATCTCTTTTGCCCCCTTATATTTGGATCCAAATTCTTTGCATCCTGACCCTGTTGCATCCCAAGGCTCTGTGGAAATCATTCTCTTTCATCAAAAATATATTTTTCATGACTTCCACTTTAAAATCTTCCTCCTTAGCTAAACTACAAAACAACTCTAATTAGTTGTTGATGTCTTGAAGACAATTAAAGAAAGAAAAATAATTTGTTTTTCAATGTTTTAATGGGTCCCACAGTGTGTTTGGAGTTGCATCAGCTGTCAGTCCAAGATGGGCCATGTCAGAACTGGTGAGGTTGGGGGGTGAGGAGCAAGGTTGATCATACAGGGTCAGTGTGGATCTCCTGAGGAGACACTCAGCATCAAGATCACTTGGAGAACACCTCTATCACCTCTCCTCTGAACTACAAAATTATCCATCATTGAATTATAAAAAAAAGATTACAAATTTTGTAGACTTGTTTTGAAATTGCCTTGAAGACAATTAAAAGAAGACAAAGACATCCTGAGGGATTTCTGGATTCTGATGAGCCCCACAGGGTGTTTGCAGCCCAGCCCAGGATCCTGAGGTACTGAGAGAAGATTGAAGCAGCTGCTGAAGAAGTCAGAAGGCAAACTGCAAGTGCCTTGAAGCATTGCTGGGCCCCACTGAGGGCAGGCACTGCCAAAGCCTCCCCAGGGACTCCTTGGAGCAGCTCCTTGGAGGCCAGGAGTGCAGGCAGACAAAGGCTCTGGGCAGGCCCCTGCAATGCTGAGCAAAGCCTGCCTTGGTTTTGTGGAGCACAAAGGCCAAGGCCTGAGCCCCAGGCCCTGGCCCAGCAGATCCTGTCCCTCCCGGCTGGCTCAGGGCTGTTTGGGGGGCACTGGGATGGGAGGGGGAGGAACAACAAAGGCCCAAAACTGGGCAACCCCTGCCAGGCTCCTGAGGGAGGGGCGAGGCAGAAACCAAGTGCAGAACCTGCCAGGCAAGTTGCTTGTGGTGGCCTGAGTGGCAGAGGCAGCTGCCAGAGGCAAGGGGACAAAGGCCTGGGTGCCTTTGGGCCTTGCAGCCCTGCCAGAGCCCTTGGCCATCTCTCCTGCAGGCTGTCCTGCCCTGGCCCTGCTGCTGCTCTGGCCTTGCAGGCTGCACACACCCCTCCTGCTTTCCCACCCCCTCCCAGCAGCATTTCTAGACCCTCCCTGATGTCTCTGCACCAGCTCTGGCTGTTCCCTGGAACACAAAACCATGGGCTGATCCTGACTCCCTCTGGGTGACCTCTTGCAGCACAAGGGTCCCCACTGATATTTCTTTTTCCTCACCTTCATTCTGAACCTTAAATGCTTCTCTTTGTGGAGATTTCATTCTATTTCCAATACAGAGAAAAGCTCCATCCTGCCAGATCTCCTCTAGACCCTCTCCAGTTCTTCCTCATTGCTCCAGAATGGGGAACCTCACAGACAGACAGACCAGTCCAGATGTGGTGACCCCAGGGCTGAGTCCAGGGGGGTGACAACTCCCTTGTCTGGGTGCCCACACTCCCCCTAAGGCAGCCCCATGTGCAGTTGGCCTTAAATCAAGGGGCCATTCTGATTTTTGTAAAGTCACGGAATCAAGTGGCACCGTGACACTGCAGGGCCTCATGGAACCAAAGGAATGCAGGGACACTGTGGAATCTCATGGAACCAAGGGACCATTGTGACATGCGGGGTCTCTTTGGAACAAAAGGAACCCTGAGACATTTCAGACCCTCCTGGAACCAAGGGGCCACTGTGCCTCCCCAGAACTCCATGGAATCAAGCAGAGCCGCTGCCTCCCCCCCGCCGCCGCACGGACCGGAGTCGCCGGCTCTGCCCCACTTGGACACCTCTGGAGTCAGCGTGTTCTTGGGCAGCACAACTGATCTCAGACCAGAGAGTTTCCCACATTTTGCTCCTGTGCCAGGAGGGCTGTGCTGGGCAAGGAGGAGGAGGCTGCAGAAAACAGTGGCACTGGGGAGGGGAGAGGAGCAGGTGCAGAGACCTTGTGCCTGCCCACGCTGGGCAGGAGCTGCCCCAGGACGGCAGCTCTGAAGCACTCCCAGGATGTCCCTGTGAACAGGAGGGGAAGACTGGATCTGAAAATGGAACCTGGAAAGCAGAGAGCAGGAGTGTCATGGTGTCACTGCAGGAGAGTTCTGGCCCTGCAGCAAGGTCACAGAAGAATTGACCCAGTCCATGCCCTGCCCTCAGAAGATCCCACAGCATCCTGGAGATGCTGTAAAGTAGCCCAGTTTTGCTTCACAAGTTCCCAGGGCCTGTCCCTGCCTGTGCTCCAAGGGCTTCCAGCCCACAGGACTGTGCTCAGAGAGCACTCAGGCCTTACAGCGAGAAAGGGGCTCAGGAGGACAGTGTGGAAGTGAAAGAGAGCAGCTCTGGAAAGACCAAGCACTGCTGCTCCCTGGCAGTGCTGCTGGGCTGGGATTATTGTCCCCTCCTCGTTTGCAAATACCCCCTGTCCTGCAGTGTGCTGTCCTTTAGGAACATCTGAGAAGAAGGGTCTTGGACAAAGAAGGCACTGCAGGGTCCTTTATTTTGTTTAAATAGTCAGAGAGCACAATTCATCATTTATACATCTCTGGGTCCAATTCAATGGGTAGACACTAAATTAGAAGACAGATGCATAATAATATTTCACTGAACAGGAAATTATTGCAAGAAGAACATGATGACCTGCAAGAAAAACCTGAGCAGGAAGGCTGGACCATAAAGGAGTCCCATTCTGAATGCTACACACCAGAAAACAGGCACTTTATTGCTCCTGAAAAGCATCCAGTCATCATTTTCCTCAGGGCATCTTTGAGCTCCTGATTCTTCAGGCTGTAAATGAAGGGGTTCAGTGCTGGAGGCACCACCGAGTACAGAACTGATAGTGCCAGATCCAGGGATGGGGAGGAGATGAAGGAGGGCTTGAGGTTGGAAAATGTGCCAGTGCTGAGGAACAGGGAGACCACGGTCAGGTGAGGGAGGCACGTGGAAAAGGCTTTGTGCCGTCCCTGCTGAGAGGGGATCCTCAGCACAGTCCTGAAGATCTGAACATAGGAGAAAACAATGAAAATAAAACAACCAAATCCTAAAGAGATAGTAAAAGAGAGAAGGCCAATTTCCCTGAGGTAGCCTGAGTGAGAGCAGGAGAGCTTGAGGATGTGTGGGATTTCACAGAAGAACTGGCCCAGGGCATTGCCCTGGCACAGGGGCAGGGAAAATGTATTGGCTGTGTGCAGCAGAGAATAGAGAAACCCAGTGGCCCAGGCAGCTGCTGCCATGTGGGCACAAGCTCTGCTGCCCAGGAGGGTCCCGTAGTGCAGGGGTTTGCAGATGGCAACGTAGCGGTCGTAGCACATGATGGTGAGGAGATAAAACTCTGATGAAATGAAGAACAGAAAGAAAAAGAACTGTGCAGCACATCCTGTGTAGGAGATGGTTGTGGTGTCCCAGAGGGAATTGTGCATGGCTTTGGGGACAGTGGTGCAGATGCAGCCCAGGTCTGTGAGGGAGAGGTTGAGCAGGAAGAAGCCCATGGGGGTGTGCAGGTGGTGGTCACAGGCTACGGCGCTGAGGATGAGGCCGTTGGCCAGGAGGGCAGCCAGGGAGATGGCCAGGAAGAGCCAGAAGTGCAGGAGCTGCAGCTCCCGCCTGTCTGAGAATGCCAGGAGGAGGAACTGGGTGAGGGAGCTGCTGTTGGACATTTGCTGTTCCTCAGTACAGGGTCTATTCAGAAAAGGAAAAGACACAGAACAACTAGGAGATACCCCTCTCAGCAAAGATACTCCATCTTTCATAGTAATCCCCCCAAACCATTTGTATTTCCCTTTAGCTGGTTCAGAGTGGTGTGAACAGCAAGAATTCTGCCCACGTGCTGCCAAGGGCTCAGCTCTGCTCTGCTGCAGTGGCGACATGGAGCTGGTTTGTGACAGCTCTGATGATCACAAGAGATGTCAGATGTAACCCACCTTTAATAGAAAAGTTCCATTTCTGACCCCCCTACTCACAAGAGTATGGTCTGCAGAACAGAGGTTTCTATTCTCTTTAGAATAATTTTTCTGTTAGATATGTTCCACCATTAAATCTTCAGGGTGTTCTTTTTAGGAGTAAAAATTCCCATTTTTATTGCTAAAAATTTGAAGAATCTTTAGAAAAGACAAGAGACAAAAGGGCTCAAATCTCTGTGGTTAAAAGCAGAGCCAGGAGAGCTGCAGAGTCCTTTAGCCTGTTTCCCATCTGCCATGCTCTTTACCTTGTACTGCATTCACTTTGATTTCACACAAACAAATATTGAAAACTACATCCACAATGCAGTGATGAGAGCAGGACAATGTTGTTTCCAAGGTCAGCTCTGTGAAGTGACCCCTGTTCCAGCCCAGAAGTGCAGCTGTGCTGGACAGAGCAGGACAGGAGCCCTCCTGCAGGGAAGCCAAGAGCTGGCACAGGAGAGTGCCCACCCCCAAGGGAAGGCTCAGCACTGCCCAGGGTCCTGTGCTCATTTTTGAGACTGCCTGAAATATTCATCTCTGAGAGTAAAAGAGTTGGAATTTCAGTGCAGCCTCCTGAACTGAGAGAACAATGTCTGTGCTACAATGCCTAAGCAGGAAACACACCTCAGGACTAATTCCTTTCCTGTAGTCCCTGTCTTTTCTGAGTTTTGCAAAAAATTCTCCATTCAATGTGGTGTAGTGGTCTGGAGCTGTGAGCAGGTCTGACCCTGCAACAGGGAGACATGGAAAAGATCCTCCTTCAGCTGCCAGGTTTGCTCCTTGCCCACAGCCCTTCTGCCCCAGCCCTGGGAGCAGGTCCCCGGGCCGGCTGAGAGCTGCCCCTGGCAGGCAGCAGAGTCCCTGCCCAGCACAGCACCCTGGGCTGCAGGACCCTGCTCTGCCCCACAGCCCTGGGCACCCCTGGCTGCACCCCCGGCTTCACAGCTCTTCCAAAGTGCCCCAAAACAGCCCCTGCTCACCCATCCCATCAGCTGGGGCTGGGCCAGCTTTAGGAGATGCCTCCAGGAGCTGCCCCTGCACTGCCCTGCAGCCACAGACTCACCATGTGCAGCCCTGCCAAGATTCCTCCTGCAGGGAGCTCTCAGCCATCCTGCCAGTGCTGAGCCCCTTGAAGCTCTGTCTGTGCCCTGCTGGTGTCCCTGAGCTGGCCTGGCAGTGCCCTCAGCCCTGCTGGGCTGTGCAGAGGAGCTGCTCACCAGCAGAGCTGTCTCTTTGAAGCTCTTCTTGCTTGCCAGGAGCTCCCTGTGTGCCAGGAGCCCGGCCCAGCTCAGCAGCACAGCAACAGCCCCAGGCATTTCATGACCCTCAGGAGGTTTGATGTTGTGTACATGAGACTCAGTCCCTGAGAGTAAGTTCAAACAACTTTTCAAGAACTCAAAGTGAGATGGAAACACTAAAGTTATTTGTAGTGCTAATGAGTCTCACAGTGGGGCACAACTGAGAACATGTCCCCAGGTTCCAGTTAGAGCAGAAAACTGCAGACAGTGATGACAAGGATGGACAACAAGGCAAAGGTGGTTCTAATGATGAATAAACCTTGACTTGTTTCCTTAATCCAAAGGGCCAAGGCCTGACCCTCAGCTCCTGGGAAGGCAGATCCTGTCCCTGCCTCATTCCTCAGGGCTCTTCCTGGGGCACTGGGATGTGGGATGTGCAATGCAAGGGCAGGACCATGGGGTGGCACCTGCCAGGCTGCTGAGCAGGGACAAGGAGGCCATGAGGCCCCAGGGCTGCAAGGGGCACTCCCCTCCTCCTGGCATCAGGGGCACAGACAGTAGCCATAGCCAAAGGCCTGCAGAAGGTGGCTGTGTCAGGGCCTTTCAGCTTCTCCCCATCCCTGTCTCTTCTCCAGCCCAGGCTGTCCTACGGTGTCCATGCCCTGCCCCTTTCCCTGCAGGCTGTCGTCATCCCCCCGGCTGCCCCACCTGGCTGGCACCTTCCTGCACTGACATCTCTGTGTCCTCCCTGGCTCTTCCTGCACACACAAAGCCTTGGGCTCATCCAGACTCCAGCTGCTTTTCTTGGCACTATTTCTTTCTTAGGCTGTTTTCTGACAGGAAGAAAAGCTCCACCAGCTCTCACATCCCCCTTCCAGACCTCTCAGGCTACTCCTCTACTGTCCTCAATCTTTGCACCCCTGACCCCTGAGTCCTCAGCCTCTATATACGGGTCATGTACTTGAGGCCCCAAATTCCTTCCTGGGAGATCTCTGGGACCTCTCCAAGGTTTTGGAAGATGACAATAGAGTGCTCTGATCCCAGGAAACACAGAGGGACACTTTTTCCAAGGGTTGTCTTGGCAGAATGAGGCACAATCTCTTTAAACTTTCTGGCACAAGGGAGCTCTGAGCTCTGGGTACGGAGGGAGCTCCAAGTGCCAACCACTGGAGTGGGAGCTACAAATCATCAGGGCTTGTGTTCTTTGGAGGGCCAGACACTGGTCAGACTGCTGTGTGTGTGCACATGGAAGGACTTGAAGGGCACAATGAACTGTCTCAAAACACTGTCAAAGCAGGAAAATCCCATAAGGCACCACAAGACATAAGCACTGGTGGCAAACAGGAAGGCCTTTAATTCCAAGGCCTAAAGGGAGGTGAAGCTTTGGAAATAGCCCCCAGGCCAGAATTGCACTGTGCAGAGTGTGGGAAAGAGCAGACAACCATAACAGGAAGCCAGGGCTGGTAAGACAGGTCTGAGGAACCCATCCAGACAAAGATTCCCACCTGCAGACTGGAAGCACAGTGGGCAAAATTCCCACCGTGGTAAGCTGTGGGAAAGGAAGTAAGTCCTTGTAGATGTGCCAGCCCAAGCTGTGGGAACAGCATCTACCCCCCTGAATACCCGGGGCTTGGGCTGTATAAAAGTGATAGCCCAGAAGCACAACTTGGGGACCCTCCACCGAGCAGAGCAGGGTGAAGAAGGACCGGTGGGAGCCTCAGGGATCTCCATGGTGTGATACATTTACTTCATCTCTGTCTCTCTCTCACTGGCTTCGCACCACCCCCTTCTTCTCTCTCTCTTTCCATTTCTTTCTCTCTCTCTCCCTCCTATTTACTGTTAAATCAAAGCTGGACTGCTGCCTTTGGCACATGGTCTCCTTTGCAGCTGAATTTGGGCAGAGGTGTCTTTTCATAATGGGAACCTGAGAGTATCCCTGAGGTTTTACAGTGTGGGAACGGCCACTGGATTCCATGAGGTTCCACAGAGTCACAGGGTCCATTTGGCTTTGTAAGGCTCTGCAGTGTGATAATGGACCCTTGATTCCATGGGTTTGCAGAATGTCTCAGGACTCCTTTGGTTCTAGGAGGTCCCACATAAAACAGTGGCCCCTTGGTTCCATGAGATAATACAGTGTCCCAGGAATTCTTTGGTTCCATGAGGCCCTGCACTGTCACAGTGACCTTTGAGTCCCTGAGGTTCCTCAGTGTCACAATGGTCCCTGATTCTATGAGGGCCCAAAATGTCTCAGGGCTCCCTTAGTTCCATGAGGCCCTTCATGGCACAATGAACCCTTGGTTCCATGAGGTTCCACAGTCCTCCAGGGTTCCTATGATTTCATGAAGCCTTGGATTTTCACAATGACCCCTTGGTTCCACGAGGTTCCACGGTGTCCTTGTTGGAACACACAGGGCTGTAATGTTGTCACCCCTGCAGAGCTGCCTCCAGCTCTGGGCTCCAGCACAGGAAGGACATGGACCTGTTGGAGCGAGTCCAGAGGGGACCACCAAAGGGATCAGAGGGATGGAGCAGCTCTGCTGTGAGGAAAGGCTGAGAGAATTAGAATTGTTCAGGCTGGAGAAGAGAAGGCTTTGGGATGACCTAATTGTGGCCTTCCAGTGCCTGAAGGGAGCCAACAAGAAAGATGGAGAGAGACTATTTACAAGAGCCTGGAGTGACAGGACAAGGGGAATGGTTTCACACTGAGAAAGGGAAGGGTTAGATGGGATATTAGGAAGAATTTCTGGACTGTGATGGTAGTGAGATCCTGGCACAGGTTGCTCAGAGAAGTTCTGTCTGCCCCATCCCTGGAAGTGTCCAAGGCCAGGTTGGATGGGGTTCTGAGCTCTGAGTCTAGTGGAAGGTGTCCCTGCCCATGGCAGGGGGTTGGACTGAGATGCTCTTTAAGGTCCCTTCCAACCCAAACCATTCCATGATTCTGTGACTGGTGGGGGATGTGGTGGTCGGAGTCGATGGGCACAGAGACCCCAAAATGATGGAGTTTTCCATTCTGGGTGGAGGAAGAACTGACAGCCTGGACTGCTGGTGGTCAGACTATGGTCTGTTTGGGAGACTGACTGATCTGGGTGTGAGTGTGGATGTGCTGGAGGGCAGGAAGGCTCTGCAGAGGGATCTGGACAGACTGGATCAAGAAGGCCAAGTGTCAGGTCCTGCACTTGGATCCCAATAACCCCCTGGAACACTCCAGGCTGGGGGCAGAGGGGCTGGAGAGCTGCTCAGCAGGAAGGGACTTGGGGGTGCTGCTTGACAGTGGCTGGATATGAGGCAGAGAGTGCCCAGGGGGGCAAGAAGGCCAAGGGCATGGTGGCCTTTGTGGAGAAGAGTGTGGCCAGCAGGAGCAGAGAACTGATTGCCCCTCTGTGCTGGGCACTGGGGAGGCCCCACCTGGAGTGCTGTGTCCAGTTCTGGCCCCTCAGTGCCAAAAGGCCCTTGAGGGGCTGGAGCGTGTCCAGAGAAGGGAACGGAGCTGGGGAAGGCTCTGGAAAACATGTCTGCTGAGGGACGGCTGAGGGAACTGGGCTGGTTGAGTCTGGAGAAGGGGAGGTTCAGGGGGGACCTCATTGCTCTCTGCAATGACCTGAAAGGAGGTTTTAGTGGGGTGGGGGTTGGTCTCTTCTGCAAAGCCTTTAGTGACAGGAAGAGAGGAAACGACCTTAAATTGCATCAGGTAAGGTTCATATTAGATATTCAAAAACCCTTTTTCCACTGAGAGAGTGCTCAGGCATTGGAACAAGTAGCTCAGGGAGGTGGTGGAGTCTCTGGAAGCATTCAGGTGGCATCTGGATGTAGTGCTTTGGGATGGGGTTTAGGGGTGATTCTGGTGGTGCTGGGTTGACAGTTGGACTAGAAGATCTGGAAGGTCTCTTCCAACCTTGATGATTCTGTGATTCTCTGACCTGTCATCCCTGTTTGCAGGTTTGTGCTCTAACAAGACCCTGGGGATGTTTTCTCTGTTGGGTCCACAGAGATTGTGTTGTGTGAGCTTTTTTCCTCTACGCTTAAAACAAGGAGTAATTAATGCTAAATCCAGTAGGTGGCTTTTAAGTAATAACTTGGTCCAGTTTGTCCAACTGTTTCCAAACAGGTGAGGAAAATCTGGAACTTTAGAAGGGTTAGTTTTTTACCTCATTAGCAGGATATCCAGGGGTGCACCAAGTGCCTTCCAGTGAGGAGCACAAGAGACCAGTAGACAGTGACAATATTGTTCTAATATTAATGTCACTGGAGCACAGAGTGAGATCACTTCTGAGTTATGTTTCTTTAATTAGTGATTGGGAATAAAGAGAAAAGCACATAGTTGATGACACTTTAGTATTTATTTCACACTCTTAACAAGAAGGTATTTTCCAGCTGGACTTTGAATAAGGTTCCATGGTATACTGTAAATTTCCATCTCAAGTTAACAGTCTACTTCTTCCCAAAGAAATTCTCAGCAGCTAACACCCTTTCATCATCTGGCTCTTTCCCTGATGGCTTGGATTCTTTCCTGTTTTATCCCTTCTCAGCCACCCGTGCCAGAGGCAATATTGAGGAAGGAAGTGGGTTTTAAAAAAGAGAAAATGCAAGAACTTCCTTCAGGCAGTCAGTTCTTCTGGGCAGGGCCGTCTGACTCCTGGTGTGTTTCCCTCCATGTGCTCAGCACCGGCACAGGGCACACTGAGGGAGGTCTCCAAACTTTCCTGTAGGTGATTCCGTCAAAACTAATCCCCTCCCAGGGCATCACAAGATGATGCTCATCAGCTCTTCCAAGTCAAAGGAAACTTCTTTTTCCCCAGGGCAGAACAGATGGAAACATGCTACCAGTGCAAGAGAGGGACAGCGGAGGCCCATCCCCTGCCATGGGGGTGGTGACCCAGACTCCCTGTTTGTCCTCTAGTCCCTCTGGGAGCCCTGAGGTTTCCCTCTGGTCCCCTCTGGCTCCCTGTGCTTGGAAAGCCTTCCAAATCCATTCTGGTGAGGGGAGGTGGTGATGCAGCAACAGCAGACTCCTCGTGGGATGCCTGGACACCCCTGGGGAGGCAGAGCTGGGGCCACTCATTCTGTGCCCCATCCTGGTTGGGTGCTGGGGGGACTGCCCTGAGGAGAGACAAATGAGGTTTCTCCTGGGGAAAGCCTCAGCCAGAGCTCAGCTTCCCAAACAAGGCTGGGGCTGGGGGTGTGCCGAGGGGGAAGTTGTCCTGCAGGCAGCAGGGCAGGACAAGCAGGACGCAGTCTGCTCAGGACATGGTGCATCTGAAGGACACCATGGGTTTGGGCCCATTGTTGCTGCTTTATTAAATCACAGCCACCTACAACTGGCTCAGTGGGAACAGAAGAGCAGTGCTCGTAGTTTGAATAGTGGTTTTTGCTGAAGATTTGAAGGCATCAGGAGAGCTGTGATGTCACAGGGAGGATGTGATGTCACAGAGGAGGATGTGATGTCACGGGGAGCTGTGATGTCACAGAGGAGAATGTTTTGTCATAGGAGACATGCGATGTCACAGAGGAGGATGTGATGTCAAAGGAGAGCTGTGATTTCATAGGAGAGCTGTGATGTCACAGAGGAGGATGTGATGTGATAGGAGATGTCTTTCCAAAACCTCAGCCTTAGCATGAGATCCAGGCTGTGCTTAAGATCTCTTGAAAGAGCTCTGTGGTAGAGGAGATTTCCTGCTGCAAAACTGCAGCTTACTTATACTTCAAAAAAAAGAAGAATATATAAACATGGGGAAAATGTGTAATGTGAAATGTAGCTGTAGATTATTATTTAAAATTACTACCTAAAATCACATTAACCTATTTTAGACCAATTTCAATTTTAAACAGAAAAGGACACAATTTAGATGAAGTATGCCATTTTTATATGATCTCAAGGGTATTCATGCTTGGGGTTTTTTTTTGTTTTGTTTTTTCTTTTCATTCTGTGTAAATCAACTGGACTTTTCAGCACTGTAATTAGAGTCAACATTATTTATGTGACAAGTTAGGTTCTTCTGTTGAAAGAATTCTACAATAAAATGACATTTGGGAGGGCACCTGCCCCTCAACAGGCACCCAGCTCACCCCAAGAGGTGCTGGGACCCCCCTAAAACCTCCCCACAGCCCCTCAAGGACCCCCAAAAACACTCAAAGCCCACCCAGGACCCCACCCAACCCCTTTTCTGGAGGATTTCTCTGGGCACTGGTGGTGCTGGGAGCCCCCCCGTCTGTGGGCGAGGAGCTCTCGGGTGAGCGGGTGGTGGGAAGGGGGAGGTCAGTGGGAAAAGGGGGGTCAGAGGGGACAGAAGGGGTGGTGGGACCCCAAACTGAGGGGGAGGGGAGTGGGACCTCAAAAAAATGGAGGGGGAGGGGCACTGAGGGTTGGGGGATGATGGGAGAGGGGTGGGAGAGGTCAGAAGAGTGGTGGAAGGTGAGGGTGGGACCCCCAAACTGAGCATGAGGGGGCTGGGGAGTAGGGGGA
Organism: Manacus candei; assembly: GCF_025592945.1. NCBI lineage: Eukaryota > Metazoa > Chordata > Aves > Passeriformes > Pipridae > Manacus > Manacus candei. The sequence goes on from NW_026138558.1 coordinate 25,433, forward strand.
TGATGTGGAAGAGGTGGGAGGGGGGGAAAAAGTGGGGGTTGGGACCCCAAAAGTGATCCTGGTTGGTCTGGGGATTGAGGGGACCATGGAAAAGTGGAAGGAAGAGGGAGAAGGGTGGAAAAGGGAGGGTGGTCTGGTGGGTTCAGCGGTCCCATGGGGGTCTTTGGCACCAGGTTTTGGGAAAGGGAGTGGTTCTCCTGAGCTCCCAACTTCCTGTGGGGTGCTGGGGGCTGCTGGATCCAATCTCAGCCTTGAATCTTGCCAACATTTTAAATTTAGAGGAAATAGAGAGGTGTGACTGAAACACTTTTGTCCCCCAGGTTTTAATGATGGCAAATCAGATCTATTGATAGAAATGAGTTATTTAGGGTTACAAATGATCAGACAAAAGATCTTCATCAGAATTATTTCCTGCACAACAGAAACACTAAAACTACCAGGAATACAGGATAAGATAGGACAGTGCTCTACACTAAAGCAATTGTTGAAACAAAAGCAATAATTCTTAATTAGAGATGGATGGAACTCCCCCAGATCAACGCTGGTGGGGAGATCTCTGCTCTCAACCTCCAGCACTGACATTGGGGGGTCCCCAGCCAAGGCAGGAATCTCCACACTCCCCCCAAGAAGGGTCCTGTTGGAAGAAGCTGCCCCTGGGAAAGGGGACTGGCCATTTCTGGTCGAAAGGGATGGACTGACAGTCCTTGAACTCCAGGGGTTGCCTCCCCATAAGGGGGTAAGTTTGGGGTGGAAGCAGTGGCTGAAGCTCTTCCCACAGTTGGGGCACTCACAGGGCTTCTATTACCCCGGTGGGTCCGTTGGTGTCTGGTCAAGTTAGAGCTGTGGGAGAAGCTCTTCCCACACTCCCCACACTTGTAGGGCCTCTCCCCAGTGTGGATGCGCCAGTGGGTGACAAGGTGGGAGTTCTGCTTGAAGCCCTTCCCGCAGTCGGTGCAGCGGAAGGGCCTCTCATCCGTGTGCGTTCGCTCATGCACGAGGAGATTCCAGCTGGTCTGAAACCTCTTCCCACATTCCCCACACGTGTAGGGCCGTTTCCCACTGTGAATGTGCTGGTGTCGGATCAGATGGGAGCTCTGCCTGAAGCTCTTTCCACATTCCAAGCACTTAAAGGGCTTCTCCCTGCTGGGAGGCTGCTCAAGGACCACCAGCTCAGAGCTCCCCCTCAAGCTCCGGCCGCCTTCCCGGCACAGGCTGGCTCTTTCCTCCTCAGAGCACCCTGGGATGGCTTTGGAGCCCCTCCTGTGGGGGGATCTCCGGCCCTTTTCCTCCCCGCTGCCTTCCTGCGCCAGGGAGCCCTTCAAAACGGCCTCTCCCACCAGGCTCTCACGGGGGGATTTGTCCTCCGCGCTCTCCCTCCTCAGCTCGGGGCCTGGGGCAGGAAGCAAGAAGGACAGGCAGGGGATTTGCCTCCGGCCCACAGGGAAGGCCAAGGACATCCCCCCAACTCCGGCCCCGGCAGGACGGCGGCGCCAGCGGGGTTGTCCTGCAGCCGGGGCCATGCTGGGCTGACAGAGCCAGCACAACACCCGCCCAAAGGGACACTGACTTCCTCCTCACCTGCCTGGGGGGCCCAAGGCATCTTCCTCTTCCTCGCAGCCTCCTCCTCCATCCGACCAAGCTTTGGGAAGGACAGATCCTGATGGGGGGGAAAACAAGGGCTGAGTGCATTGGCTTGGGGGTTCCTCCTGCCCAAGTCCATCTCTAGAACTCACCGGGCATCCTGTGACCATAAAAACCTCCAAACCACCAAGATTTAGCCCAGAAAAACACAAATCATCAACATTCAGGCAAAAGCCTATAAGAAAGAGTGAGAAGACTCCTGCCCCCCTAAACTGAAAAAAGTTGAGATTCACCTAAAAAATACTCTAAAATATGAAGATGAGCCCAAAAAAATTCTCCTAAGATTTCCCCTTTTCTGGTTTCCCCCCTCTAGGGTTCAGAGAGTCTCCGCTGTCTGGGATGCTGGGGGTTCTACCTAGAGATGCTGGGAGTGTTGGGGGTCCCAAGGCTCCCTTCTCCTCTGATTCTCGCCTTCGGGATGCTGCATTCCCAGAAATTCCCCCTCTCCAGGTTCTCCACTTTGTTGTCCTAGGGGATCCCAGGGGTCCCCACTGTCCAGGCTTCCCCTTCTCCGTGCCCCCCCTCACCAGGCTCTCAGGGGCCCTCTGAGAGGGCACTGGGAGGGACTGGGGGGGAACTGGGGCACACTGGGGGGCACTGGGGAGTTACTGGGGGATACCAGGACACATGGGGGGACACTGGCAGGTTACTGGGCCATACTGGGGGTTACTGGGTGCTCACTGCAGGATCACTGGGCCATACTGGGGGGCAGTGGAAGGTCACTGGGATACACTGGGTGGTCACTGAGGGGGTTACTGGGCCATACTGAGGGTAACTGGGAGGTCACTGGGATATACTAGGGGCACTGGAATCCCCTTACCCGGCTGTGGTACATCTCCCCCTCTGGATTTTGGGGGGCATCCCTAGGACCCCTCCCCTGGGGGCTGGGGGACCCCTTGAACTCCATTGCTGGGCTTTAGGGGACCCTGTAAAATCCTTTCAAAACCTCTGAAATCCCCCTTCGACCCATCAAAACCTTCTCCAGGTCCCTTCAAATCCCCTCAGAGATCTCATCCCTCCCCAGCACCCCCCAAACCCTCTCAGTGACCCGCAAAACCCACCTGGGACCCCTCAAACCCATTCAGGGACCCCCAATCCCCCCCACGGGCCCTCCAAACCGTCTGGGACACCTTAAACCCCCCAGAGACCCCAAAACTGCCTCAAGGTCCCCGCAAAGCCTCCCAGGAACCCCAAACCTCCCCAGAGAGCCCCAAAGCCCACCTGGGACACCCCAAATCTTCTCAGAAAGCAAAACTCCTATCAGAGCCCCCCAGCACTCTTCAGGGACCTTCAACCTCCCCCCTGAGTCCTTTCAGGGACCCCTCAAAACGTCCCCAGGGAACCCCCGAACCCCCCCGCTAAACCCCCCCGAGCCCTCCAGGCTTTCCACCCACAGCCGCGCTCCCCGCAGCCCCCGAGGGGATCCCCAGACCCCGCTCTCGCCGCCCCCCCCGCCAACTCACCCAGCGAAGTGCAGCGGCCGCAGGCGAGTCCTCCTCACTCCCGACCACGAGGCCAAAATGGCGCCCGCTCCGCGCGCCCTCCGCCTTTACAGACCCGCCCCGCAGCCAATCAGCGCGCGGCCACGGCCCCTGCCCGCCCCCCGCCTGCGCGGGGCATTGTGGGAGTTGTAGTCCCTGCGGCGGGGGAGGATCGGACTTTTTTTGGTTTTTAGTTTTTCTGTCTTCTTTTATTTTCTCTTTTTTTCTTTCCCTCTTTTCTTTCTTTTTTCTTTCTTCTTTCTTTTCTTCCCTTTTTTCTCTCTCTTTTTTCTTTTTTCTCTTTTTTATTTGTTCTTTTTTTTCCTCATTTTTTCCTATTTTTCTTTTTTTTCTCTTTTTTCTCCCTTTTATCTCTTTTCTCCCTTTTTTAATTTTCGTTTTTCTTATTTTTCCCTTTTCCTTTTTTTTTTACATAGTTTTCTATTAGTTCTTTTATTCAAGGACGATTTAAGCACAGATCAAAACAATCTCCATGTACATATCTTACAAAAACAGATAATCTGCCTTGTTCCAGGTTTGTGAGGGTTCCTAAGATCACAGACATTGAGACATCAAGGGTGGAAGGTGAAGCAACTTTATCCTGTCCCTTGCCACAGCCTTCAATCCACACCCAGCCCTGGATTTCTGCAAAGCCACTGGGCAGGAGCAGGAGATGGAGCTGGTGCTCGGCGGGAGGGGCAGGCAGGCCACGCACCTTCTATTAGAGGCACTTCAATCATCCAGGAGATCCAATGGTTCCAGGGCTGTGTGTTCATTCTTCAGGCATCCAGCCCCAGTACGGTCCCCGACCTTGAAGCACCCCCCTGGATGCCTAAGTGTCCCCTAAATGTCCCCCTAAAACTGCCCCATAAGTGCCCCTCAGGATCCCCAAGTGTCCCCCCAGTACCAACTCTTTATTCGTGTTTATTATTTCACTTTCTGGGTGTCTAAAACATTTCTGGCACGGTTTTGCCTTGGGGGAGCTGAACCTCATTGCTGGCAGCAGGGACTTGGCTCACAGCTGAGGAGTGTCTGTTACCAAAGGTGAACCTCATGAGTTTCAGATTGTGGCAAAAAAAGAAGAAAAAGCCCTCTTTGCTGTGTGCAGCCAGTTCTGTGAGCAAAGCAGGACCCAGGAGACTGAGCAGAGACAGGATGGAGTTGGGAAATGTGGAGCAAGGTTGTCCACACTGTGTCAGACCTCAAGGGAAAGCTCCAACCAGTCCAAACCTCCTTAGGAGAGACCCTGGATCAAAATCAATTAGAGAAAGCTGCAATCAACTCTTTTCAAAGGAGAAAAGTAAGAAACTACACCCTTGAAAATAAGAATGCATGTTTATTAGAACCCCTTTGAAGTATTTCTGCGTATTAAGAAAACTTCCTGATTAACTGCACTAGACTAGAGGAAAATCAAGGCAGAGCTGTGGTTTCTTAGCACTTGATTGATTTTAAGGAGCCCCGTGGTCCCCACGGTGCACTTGGCGCTGAGTCCTTGAACCTCAGGTGAGGCTCTCCTCTGAGAGAGAGGAGACCTTTCCATGAGTCCAAGTCAGAAGAGAATCTCAACATATCTCGAAGCATTAATGGGTCCCACTGAGGGCCATTCCCAATCCAGGCTCCTCAAGGACTCCTTGAAGGAGATCACTGCAGGCCATGATTGCACAAATCTGTCACAGACTTTGTGTCAAAAGCAAAAGCCAAAGTGCCCTTAAAAACTGAACTACTTCAAAGAATTGATGAGCCCCACAGAGAGTCACAACTGACAAAGCCTCTCAAGGGACTCATTAGAGCAGGTAATTGCAGAGGATTGCACAAACCTCTCCGAGACTCAGTGTGGAAAGCAGAACACAAAGTCCTGTGAAAACCCTGCAGTCCCTGAAGCATTAACGAGCCCCACTGGGTGTCACAACCGACAGAGTCTCTCAGGGGACTAATTAGAGCAGGTCATTGGAGGCCACGACTGAACAAACCTCTCAGAGGCTCAGTGCCAAAAAAAGCACCTCAATAAACCCTGAGTGCCTTGAAGCATTAATGAGCCCCACTGAGGGTTGTCACTGTCTGAGGCTCTCAAGGGACTTGTTACAGCAGAGAATTGGAGGACATGGCTGCACAAACCTCTCAAAAATGCAAAATCAAAACACCAAATTGCTCTGAAAACCTTGCAGTCCCTTGAAACATTAAGGAGCCCCCCGAGGGCCATTCCTGACAAAGCCTCCCCAGGGACTCTCCAGCAGATCCTTGGAGGCCGTGGGTGCAGGGAGGCAAAGGCTCTGGGCAGCAGCTCAGGTGCTGAGAAAAGCCTGGCTCGGTTTGGGGAAGTTTCCTTCCTTTTCAGGCTTCCTCCAGCTTTGGGAAACGCTGCCTGTGAGATTGGCACCACCTAAGAAGGGCTCTGGCAGGTTCCTGGGAGCAAAGCTGGCCTGCTTTGGGCTCCACTCAAGATCTTTGGAGCATGGAGACACCTGAGAGTTAAAAAGAGGAGGCTGCATCTTTGACAACATTTGGGAACAAGGAGGGATTGCTCATATGTGGATAATCTGCATGGGAATGGTTGCTTTGAGTTAAAGCATTAAATTAAAATAAATGTGGGTATCTCAGTGATTTGTTTTGTTTTTAAATAAGAATATTTAATTTTTCTGTATATTTATGTTATGAAGGTGGTAGATTAGAAAATCATGGTGACTTTTCTCTCGTACAAACTTTCATTTGATCTTGGAAATTTTGATTGACACCTCTATGAGACAGATAAAACTCACAGGAAAATGGCACAAATACCTTGAGAAAATAAGCAAAGTATTAGGACCATGTGTTTGTGTGAATTCAGATTTTTCTCTTGAAAAAATGCCCTGTGCTTGTCCCTTGGCTAATTGGATACTTGATTTTTTTCTGACCTGCTATTGTCATCAGTGACACCTCAGGGTTTAAGAAGACTTCTCAATGGGTGTTAGTGCTGGCTGAGACACAGCAGCATCCTCAGCCCTCGCCTGGGAGAGGACATTCCCTCCCCAGGCCAAAGTGAGTTCCTGAAACCCCTTTTCAGCTGAGTTGTGGCTTCATTAGAAGGCACCTGCCATGGAGGAGCTGCTGCCTTGTAGCTCCCACCCTGCCAGTGAGCCCTGCAGGGAGTCCCTGTGCTCTGGGAGGGTGGGGAATGCACAGGGAGGGCTCAGCTCCCCGGGCAGCAGGAGCATTGCTGGGCCTCTGCCAGCGCTTGCAGGGCACTGGGGAGTGTTGCAGGGCTGGGATGGGAGTGAGCGGGTTCTGGGCTGGATTTGTGAGGGCTCAGGAATCCAAGGGACAGAGCAGCAAGGTCGGGAATGTTGGATTATCAGTGACTCTCTCAGAAGTTATAAAAACCTGATCTGTTCAGGCAAATCAGGTATGGTGGGGAGATCACCCTCTTTGAACCACTTTCTTCTCTGGATGACTGAAAACTGCAGGACACACTGGCACTGCTTGCATTAACCTGTCTCTTAGTACAGTTAGGAACTCTTGTTATTTCTGCATAAACCGTTGCTTCCCTGTCCTGCTAAAATGCCCCATGGATGCATCAGAGCCACTGGATTCCCTGGAAGAGAGAAGCCTGGTTTACTTCCAATGGGATTCACCCCTCACCATGTGAAGGTGAATGATTCAGATCTTGGACAGTCTCCCAGATCTTGGTGTGCTGACAGAGCGCCAGGGGATGAGCTCCCACATGTGAGGAGAGCTGGGATTAATCTCTCTCACCAAGGTCTAAGAACTGAACCATGCCTTGCCTTGCTTTGTTTGGATTGCTTCTCCTTCCCTTGCCTTGCCTTACCTTGCTTTGCTTCCCCATTTTCATCACTTTTCTCCTTTTTCACCCTCTTTCTTCTCATTCTTACATTAAATGCATTGAACATCTGGACAAGGAATGTAAGCCAGACTGTTCTGCAAGGGGCTGGTATTTATGCATTTCCTTCCTTTTTTTCTCCTCTATCCCCAGGCATTCTATTTAATAAAATCCCCTCTGGCCAAACAAGTCAAGATTCCCTTATCTCTGTGACAAATCCGGGTTATGCAGGCTCATGGATTCTGTTCTTCCCTCCCTTTGCAAACCTCCCTGCAGCAAACAGCCCCTGTTGGATTCCCAAACCTTCCTGCAGAGCTTGGTCCAGCTCCCCTCCTCCTGCAGTCCCGTGTGTGCTGGTGTGTGGAGTCTTTCTCTAGGCCTGAAGTGGGGGTGATGGCGGACAGGCCACAGGATTGCTCTGCAGAGGGAAAATGTCCCAAAGAAAAGGCTTGGAGAACCACACTGTTGGATTTGGATTCGTTCTTCTGGCATTCTGTGACCACTCCAGCCTGCAGGGCCTGTGCTTCACGGTGTTCCTGCTCATCTACCTGGTGGTGCTGGCAGGGAACAGCCTGGTTGCCTCCTCACTGTGCTGGACTCCAGCCTGCACAGCCCCATGTACTTCTTCCTGAGGAACTTGTCCTTCCTGCAGGTCTACTACACCTCTGTCACTGCCAAAAATGCTGGTGTGTCTCCTGAGGGCAGATGGCAGGATCTCCTTCCCTGGCTGTGCTGCCCAGCTGTATTTCCTGGTTCTGCTGGGCAGCACCCAAAGCCTTCTCCTGGCTACCATGGCCTATGAGTGCTCCATGGCCATGTGCCACCCCCTGCTCTGTCCCCTGGCCATGAGCAGGGGGCTCTGCACCAGGCTGCTGCTGGGCTCCTGGGGGGCTGTGGCACCAGTGTAGGTAGGACAGACCTACCAGCTGTTCCCTTTGCCCTTCTGTGCATCCCGTGACCTTCCTCACTTCTTCTGGGACGTCCCCCACTGCTGGACCTGGCCTGTGCAGACACATTCTGGAACCAAGTGGGGCTGCACACCATCACCCTGTTTTTTTTAATCCTTCCCTTCTGCTTAATAGTTCTGTCTTACATTCAAATTATCAGGGCAATTGTGAAAATCCCCTCAGTTCTGGGCAGGCACAAAGCCTTTTCCACCAGCTCCTCACACCTCGGGGTGCTGACACTCTTCTATGGCTCAGCCACAGTCGTCTACTTAAAGTCGTCTACTCGAGGGATTCTGGAGATCCTGACAAACACTCTGCCCTGTTTTACACAGTTGTGACTCCCATGTTTAACCCTCTCATCTATAGCTTGAAGAATAAGGAAGTGAGAATGGCCTTGAAGAGACTCCTATGGACAAAGTGATCCTACAGAGGGTGTAAAATGGTCCCAAATGCTACAAGTCCCACTGGGGTATATGGTTGCCTGAACAAAGCATCCCATATTTGCTCCAACAAAACCACGTGTCCAACCTGGCTTTCCTCCTCCTCTGTGAGGGGAAAGGTGTCCTGAGGCATTCCTGTTATGTCCTGCCCTGCCATGACATCTTTGTCCTCCAGAGCACCTTCGGTGCCCCAAGAGGGTTCAATGCCAAGAGCTCCTTCAAGCTGGGTCTGACCAATGTAATGTTAAGGGGAAACAGTGCAATCGTGGTCAGTCATCAGTGAGCCCCAGAGGTGACACAACCCATGAGAGGTGACTCCCCTTGGGTTTGAGAAATCCCTTGCTAGGCCTCATGGCCTATGGGCAGTGTTTCTGTGTGGAATCAGCTTAAAAAGCTAAAGGATATGAAGGGCACCTTGCCCTGCTATGAAATCTTGCACTGAGTTCTGTAAGGCTTGAGTAACTTGGCATACAGAATAAATAATTAATAATTTTAAAAATCCACCAAGGGGATAGTTCAGCACTAGAACAGGGGCCCAGAGACCTGTGGAGTTTCCATCTCTCAAGGTTTAGCAATGTCAGCCAGGCACTCAGCACTGCACAGTCGCTCACTCCCTCCCCACCAGAGGGGTGGAGGAGAGAATCAGAAGGGTAGAAGTGACAAAACTCCTGGGTTGAGTCAAAGCCGTGCACATGTGCAAGGCCAAACCAGGAATTCATTCCCAGTTTCCCATGGGCAGGCAGGTGTTCAGCACCTCCAGGAGAGCGGGGCCCCGTCCCGAGTAACGGTGACCTGGGCAGACAAACACCATCACTCCAAAGTTCCCCCCTACACACCCTGAGTGTGATGTCCATGGTCTGGAGCAGCTCTTGGGTCAGGGGGGTCACCTGGCCCAGGTGTGTCTCCTCCCACCCTCCCACGCACCCCCAGCTCCCTCCCCAGCGTGGCCGTACCAGGGGCAGGAAAGGCCTTGGAGCTGTGCAAGTGCTGCCCAGCAATAACAAAACTGTTGGTGTAGAGTCGCGACGGTCGATAAAGACACAAAGAGTCTAGTTGTGTGCAGAAAAGATGTCTCTATTTTCTCATCTGCCTTTTTATACCCCTTGCTAGCAGCAAGCAATAACCTCATTTTAGCTAAGCAAGCAACAGCGTTTTCATTGGCTAGGATCAACTGGTGATACATTTAGCAAAGCTCAAGGCCTTATTGTAGTTCCCTCATCCTAGGCCTACCAACTTTACAGTCTGCTTTGTTTCTCCTTTAGGGCTGCGTACTGACTTCCTTATCATCAAGGATACACCCGAAAGCTTACCGAGTCAATATATTCATCCTGGGAGCCAATAGACCCACTGTTAACACCTTCGGAAGGGCCTGTGAGGTCCCTTCTCTCAGCAGGAGCTGATGGCTCAGCCCGTCACTCATGGCTGGGCCAGGGGCTCTCCAGCTGCCTCTGCCCTGGCCTGTGACAGCCCAGCACAAGCCCCTTTGGTTTAAAGAGGCCCTGCAGCCTCTTGATTCTGTGAGGTTCCACAGTATCCCAGGGCTCCCCTGATTCCATGAGGCCCCACGTGTCACAGTGGCCACTTGATTCCATGAGGTTCCACAGTGTCCCAAGGGTCTCTTCAGCTCCGTGGGGCTCTTTGACATCCCGTGACCTCCCGGCTCTTTAGGAGCCCTGAGAACTTCAGCAGGGGGAAGTGCCGGATTCTGCCCTGGGATGGGACAACCCCGGATGGACGGACAGACTGGGAAGGAGAGGCTGGAAAGCAGTGCTGGGAAAGGGCCCTGGGGGTGCTGGTGGGTGGCCAGTTGGCCCTGAGTCAGCAGTGCCCTGGCAGCCAGGAGGGCCAAGCCTGTCCTGGGGGCATCAGGCCCAGCATGGCCGGCCGGGCCAGGGAGGGGATTGTCCCGCTCTGCTCTGCCCTGGGGCGGCCTCACCTGCACCATTGGGGCAGTTTGGGGGGACACAATGGAAGGGAGAGATTGAGCCATTGGAGAGTGTCCAAAGGAGGGCAAGGAAGATGGGGAAGGGCTTTGGGGGGAAGGCGTGTGAGGACACTGAGGGCACTTGGTGTGTTCAGCTGGAGAAGAGGAGACTGAGGGGAGACCTCACTGCAGGTCCAACTTTCTGGGGAGGGGCAGAGGAGGGGCAGGCCCTGAACTCTGCTCTGTGGGGAGCAGGGACAGGACTGAGGGAATGGCCTGGAGTTGTGTCAGGGCAGGGTTAGGTTGGATCTTAGAAAGAGGTTGTTCCTCCAGAGGGTGGTTGGGCACTGAACAGGCTCCCCAGGGCAGTGGGCACAGCACCAAGGCTGATAGAGCTCAAGAAGTGTTTGGATGATCCTCTCAGGCTCATGGTGTGACCCTTGGGGATGGACCTGTGCAGGGCTAAGGGTTGGACTGGATGATCCTTGTGGGTCCCTTCCAACTCAGCCTATTCTGTGATTCTGTGATTATCAACCCTGTGTTCAGCACAAAGCTGAAACACAACCCTGCACCGGCCACGGGGAAGAAATTTAACTGTACTCCCCCTGAAACCAGCACACCCTTTAGGAGCTCTCCCAGAAACATCCCACAGTCCATTTGCCACCTGGAACCAGTGACTCTGAGTTCCTGCTTCCCCAGCCCCAGGGATGGTCTCCTTGTCTGCTCATTCCTCCACACTCTCTTTTCAGTGATGGCCTCACTGGGGCTTGCTGACATCCTCAGCAACTTGGAGGTTTCCTGAGGAATTTGACTTCTCTAGAGGTTTGTTCAGTCTTCAGATCCTCAGTTCAGGATTTCAGTGCCAAAGGGCTCATTGACACTCAAAACATCTTAAGGAGACAAACTCTGAGAATAATTTACTTTTAAGTCTTCCACTCTTTTGAGGTTTATTAGACAGATTTCACAGACACATTCCACAGTCCATTTTCCACCCATAACCAGTGACTCTGAGTTCCTGCATACCCAGCCCCCAGGGATGGTTTCCTTGTCTGCTCATTTCTGCACAGTCTCTTTTTAGTGATGGCATCTTAACAAGACAAGCCCCTGGGAGTAATTTACTTGTAAGTCTTCAATTCTTTTGTGGTTAATCAGACAGATCTCAGAATTGTATTCCAAGTGAATATTTTGTATTAAAGAAGCAATGAGAAAATATTTCCTTTTTTGTCCCCTGTTTACTTTTTTCCTGTCCATATTTTCCCTTTGCACACAGTGAGTCACACACTGAAGTCACAAGATCTCTCAATCCACAGAGGGACGAAAAGAGAGAAAATGAATGAAATGCTCTATTGTGTAAAGCTTAAGGCAGGACTAATCCGAACTGTCCTCCCTAACATATTCCTCATATGGACCACAGGGATTTTATCCCCTTTAATGGTACGCAGAGGTTCTTTTTGGGCAGACCCAGTTCAAGTGGTAGAGTTAACTAACTAGGTTTGTGTGATACCTTAAAGCTTTCCAGATATTTTTTTTTTAGCTTTTTGTATATTTTAAAAGTAGTTGTGTAGTAAATGTAGATGTTAATGTAGCTGTATTATGAGCCACCATTTAGCAGAGTAGTTTACACAGACCCAACCCTATGACCCCATTTTATATTAAATTTTCTAAATTGCTTTAGCATGTTTAGACTTCTTTTCAAGGTAGAATTGTAGAAAAACACCTCTACTGAACAACATCACACCCTAGGCCTGGACAACAAGATCCCACAAGAGACAAAGCCCAGAACTTTGGAGGCGCTCCAAGGACTGTACATGCTGTGAAGAAGATAAAGATGAGGAAGAAGGGATCCCAAAGACCCCAAACCCAATTCCCCAAGGGGCGTGTTGAGGGGCAGAACTGGGCAGAACTGGGAGGTGGAGAGTTCTGGCATTGAAGGGACCATCTTCTAAAACTGTAGAACCATTGCCTGGGAGGGCGCGTGTCGTGTGTGTTCCCCTGGGCCTGTGGGCCTGATTAAAGGACCTGCTCTTTTGAGCTGATCTCAGACACTGAATTGGCCTGGAGTTTTATCTCTTGAGCTTACAGGATTAACTAACTGGGTGGCTTTTGCTAAATGCACATCCCAAGGTTTGAAGGTCCCACTGCCCATTGCTTTCAAGGGGGTTTTGAACAGTCCATTCTGCCACTCAACTTTCCCAGAGGCTGGTGCCTGACAGGGAATATGATCCATCCACTCCATGCTGAGCTCTCTGGTCCAGGTGTGCACAAGGTTGTTTTTGAAAAGAGTCCTGCTGTCCAACTCCAGTGTTTCTGGAGGGCCGTGTCTCCACAGGACTTGCTTTTCCAGGCCCAGGATGGTGTTCTGGGCAGTGGTGGGAGGCACAGGGTGTGTCTCCTGCCATCCAGGGGTTGTGTCCCCCATTGTCAGCACGTAGAACTTGCCTTGGTGGGTTTGAGGAGTGTGCTGGGATCAATCTGCCAGGCCTGCCCACATCTCTATTTCAACCATCATCCCCCACCCCACAGGGGCTTTACCCTCTTGGCCTCTTTGATGGCAGCACATTTGTGAGGAGCAGTCAATCACTTCCTACTAGAGAAGTCCATTCCCCTTTCATCCAGGCAGGTTCTTCTGACACAGCCCTTCTTGGGGTAGATGTGTGGAGATTCCTGCCTTGGGTGGGGACGCCTTCCAAGGACACTCCTCAAGGCTGAGCAAAAGAAATCTCCCCACAACCGTTGGTGTGGGTGAGTTACATCAGATCTCTATGTAATAATTATTTCTTTTGGCTAGCTTTAATAGAATTGTTTCAATAATTGTTTCAATATAGTGCACTATCCTATCTTATACTGTACACCTAGCAGTTTTAGCTTTATACTGTGTAGTAAATAATTCTGATTAAGATCGTTGGTCTGATCATTTGTAAGAATAAAAGATTCATTTTATATAAATATTCTCATTTTGCCAATCATTAAAAACAGTGGCACAAAAGTGGTCCAATCACACTTCTGTAATTCCTTACATTTAATTTGTTGACAAAATCTGAGGCAAAGATTGGATCCCTTATTCCTTGAGGCCCCGCAGTGTTACAGTGGCTCCTTGATTCCATGAGGTTGCACTGTTTCCCAGCGTTCTTGGGCTCCAGAAGGCCCTGCAGTGTGACAATGGCCCACTGATTCCATCATTTTCCCCACTGTCACAATGGACCCTTGATTCCATGAGGTTCCCCAGTGTCACAATGGTCCCTTTGACTCCAGAAGGCCTTGCAGAATCAGAATGGCCCCTGGATTCTGTGAGGTTCCACAGTGTCACAATGGACCCTTGATTCCATGAGATTCCGCAGTGTCTCATTGGCTCCCTTTGATTCCAAAAGGTTCTGGGATGTCACACTGGCCTCTCGATTCCCTGACATTCCACAAAGTCCCGGGGTCCTTTTGATTCCATGAGGTTCCGCAGTGTCCCATGTTCCCTTTGGTTCCAGGAGGCCCCAGTGTATTCCAATGGCCCCTGGATTCCAGGAGATTCCACAGTGCCCTGGGGTTCCCTTGTCTTCCTGAGTTTTGGCAGTGTCCAGGGTCCCTTTGTTCCCAGGAGGTTCCTTTGTTTCCATCAGGCCCTGCCACGTCCCAGACTCCCTTTGGTTCCATGAGGTGCTGCAGGGTCACAATGTCCCCTTGATTCCATGAGGTTCCACCATGTCCCAGGGTTCCTTTGGTTCCATGGGATTCCACAGGGCCAAAACTCCCTGGTTCTTCTCCTTCCAAAATTTGTGGGCCCATTCTCTCCCTGCCTGGGATGGAGCCCCATTGTGTTTGTGCAGGAATGGATCCATGGCCATCCTGCCACTGCACCAATTGAATGCTGCACAAACGTCACTGCAGGCCCGACCCTGGATGCAGGAACAGTCTGGGAACTCCAGGCCTGCTCCCATTCAGCAGAGCCAGTCGGGGTCCCAAAGAGCACAAGTGATTGACTGCAACCCCTGCAGTTCTCTGGCATTGCTGGGGACAAATGCAGGAACTGCCAGGAGCTCTGCAGAGCCCTGACAGTGCCACTGCAATCCCAAGCTGCACTGCCTGGGTCAACCCTCAGCACAGCCAAGGCCACAACCCTTCCTGAAAGGTGTCCCTTCTGGGCAGGGCCAGGGGGACAAACCCCTCCATCTGTCCCTGCACATGTTGTGTCCAATTCTCATCCCCCACTTAGGGACAAAGTCAGGCTACATTGGGTGTTTAACTTTGCATTTCCTTCACTCTTTTGTGCTTCCAACACACACACGCACACCAGTCTGGGCAGAGTTTGGTCTTCCAAAAAACACAAGACCTGACTATTTGTGGCTCCCGCTGCAGTGGCTGGAACTTGGGCCACAATCTGTACCAACAGCAGAGAGGTCCCTCCCCACAGAAACTTCTTGGCAATGGAGTTATCAAGAAAACTGGACAGGCTGTGGGGATCACTTGCAGGGCACAGCCAGGGACATGTCTTGACCAGCCTCCTGTTTATCATGACCAGCTTTTTCAGCATTTTTCTATCTGTTTTCTCATGCTTGGTTCTTCAGAAACTACTGGGATCCTATCCTAACTTTGGTTCTTTCCTAGACATCCCATGACAAGTCTTGCCAGTCCCCAAATGCCCTTTCTGGCTGCCCATCATGAGTCTCAGAGTCCGAGTCTGAATCCCCCATCCTCAGCTGCAAGGTCACCCTTAGAGGTTCTGCCATTGACCCACTTGCTTCAAGTTTCCTACAGATACATTGGAACTTCCTTTGAATTAATTTTTTATCTTTTGAACTTAGAAGGGTTTCTCCAAAAACATGGCAATTCATGCCCAAGAAATGGAAATTCTTTGGAGAAGGAGTTTGGGA
>NW_026138559.1:0-38201 GCF_025592945.1 Manacus candei
TCAGCAGGTGAGGGGGGAGGTCAACAGGTGAGGGGGGTGGTCAACTGGGAATGGAGATGGTCAACACCAGGGTCAACGTGAAGGGATGGCCAAAAATGTGATGGGGGTGGTCAACAGGTGAGGGGGGGGGTCAACAGGTGAGGGGGGTGGTCAATAGGAAATAGGGGTGGTCAACAGACGTCTGTGGGGACACTGGGGTCAGGGGACACCTGGGGGACATCACGGGGGACATTGGGGGGACAGTGAGGGGACATCCAGGGGGACATGGAGGGGACACTGAGGGGAGACATCAAGGGGACACTGAGGGGTCAGCACGGGGCGAGACATCGGTGGGGGGACACCCAGGGGTCATTGGGGGGTCATCGGGGGGACATTGGGGGGACACTGGGGGGGACATTGGGGGGCGACACTGAGGGGACATCAGGGCGGGACATCGGGGGGACACCCAGGGTTCAGCACAGGGGGACAGAGAGGGAGGGAGCACTGAGGGGTCAGCACGGGGGGGAGACATAGAGGGGACACTGGGGGGTCAGGCATGACCCAGGTGACCCCCAGGTGCCCCCCAGGTGTGCCCCACCTGGTCCCTGCAGCGCAGGAAGGGGTGGGACTGGTAGTGGTGCAGGGAGGGGGATGGGGGGGACAGGGGGTGACAGGGGGTGACAGGGGGTGACACAGGTGACACACAGGTGACACAGGTGACACAGGTGACACAGAAGTGACAGGGAGGTGACCCAGGTGACCCCCAGGTGCCCCCCAGGTGTGCCCCACCTCATCCTTGCAGCGCAGGAAGGGGTGGGACTTGTAATGGTGCAGGGAGGGGGATGGGGGTGACAGGGGGTGACACAGGTGACACAGAGGTGACAGGGGGTGACACAGGTGACCCAGGTGACCCCCAGGTGCCCCCCAGGTGCCCCCCAGGTGTGCCCCACCTCGTCCTTGCAGCGCAGGAAGGTGTGGTACTTGTAGTGGTGCAGGGAGTGGTACAGCGTGTACAGGAACGACTTCTCCACCTCCACCTTGAACTCCTGGGGGGGGACACCGAGCTCAGGGACCCCCCCCGGGCACTGGGACCCCCCCTGGGACCCCCTTGGAACTCCCCAGGTCACTGGGACCCCCCTGGGACCCCCCCAGGGCACTGAGACCCCCCCTGGGACCCCCCAGGACCCCCCCCAGGGGACTGGGACAGCTCAGGGACCCCCCCCGGGCACTGGGACCCCCCCTGGAACCCCCCAGGACCCCCCCAGGTCACTGGGACCCCCCTGGGACCCCCCAGGGCACTGGGACCCCCCCCAGGGCCCCCCCCCGGGCACTGGGACCCTCCAGGACCCCCCCCAGGTCACTGGGACCCCCCCCCAGGGCAGTGGGACCCCCCAGGACCCCCCCAGGGCAGTGGGACCCTCCAGGACCCCCCCGGGCACTGGGACCCCCCTGGAACCCCCCAGGGCAGTGGGACCCCCCCCCCCCCAGAGCCCCCCCAGGGCACTGGACCCCCCCCCAGGGCAGTGGGACCCTCCAGGACCCTCCCTGAGCACTGGGGACCCCCGTGGGACCCCCCCCGGGCACTGGGACACCCCTGGAACCCCCCAGGACCCCCCCAGGGCACTAGGACCCCCCTGGGACCCCCCCAGGGCACTGGGACCCTCCAGGACCTCCCCCCCGGGCACTGGGACCCCCCCGAGACCCCCTCAGGGCACTGGGACCCCCCTGGGACCCCCCCCCGGGCACTGGGACCCCCCCTGGACCCCCCCCCAGGGCACTGAGACCCCACAGGATCCCCCCCCGGGGACCCCAAAACCCCCCAGATTTTGGGGTTTGCCCCCACTTTTGTGGGACTTGCTGAAGGTTTTGGGGGAGTGGGGACACACCAGGACCCCCCCAAAACCCCTCTGTGACCCCTCTAGGGACCCTCCAGGACCCTCCTGAGACCCCCCAGGACCCCTCCCACCCCCCCCTGAGCCCCCCCCCGGACCCCCCTACCTGGGGTTTGCCCCACCTCTCTTGACCTTACTGAACGTTTTGTGGTTGTGGGGACCCCCAGGACGACCCCCCCCTGGAACCCCCTGAGCCCCCCAGGACCCCTCCCAACCCCCCTGTGACCCCCCCCTGAGCCCCCCCCAGGACCGCCCTGGACCCCTCCCACCCTGGACCCCTCCCAACCCCCCTGAGCCCCCCCAGGACCCCATATTTGGGGTTTACCCCGTTTCTCTTGACCTTACTGAAGGTTTTGTGGCTTGTGGGGACCCCCAGGACCCCCCAGGAACCCCCCCTGGAACCCCCTGAGCCCCCCAGGACCCCTCCAAACCCCCCTGTGACCCCCCAGAACACCCCAAAACCCCTCTATGACCCCTCTAGGGACCCTCCAGGACCCTCCTGAGACCCCCAGGACCCCCCAAAACCCCTCTGTGACCCCTCTAGGGACCCTCCAGGACCCTCCTGAGACCCCCAGGACCCCTCCCAACCCCCCTGTGACCATTCCAGGGACCCCCAGGACCCCCCAAAACCCCTCTGTGACCCCTCTAGGGACCCTCCAGGACCCTCCTGAGACCCCCAGGACCCCTCCCAACCCCCCTGTGACCATTCCAGGGACCCCAGGACCCCCCAAAACCCCTCTGTGACCCCTCTAGGGACCCTCCAGGACCCCTCTGAGACCCCCAGGACCCCTCCCAACCCCCCAATGACCATTTCAGGACCTCCCAGGACCCCCAGGACCCCTCCAACTCCCCCTGTGACCCCTCTAAGGACCCCCCAGGACCCCTCAAACCCCCCCTGTGACCATTCTAGGGACTCCCAGGACCCCCCGGACCCCTCCCACCCCCCCTGAGCCCCCCCAGGCCCCCCCTACCTGGGGTTTGCCCACGCTCCTCTTGACCTTGCTGAGGGTCTTCCTGTTATAGGGGTCCCCCCCCGGGCGCAGCTTCACAGGGACTCCCCGGGCTCGGCGTGGAGCTGGGGGAAGGTGTGCAGGGCCTCCTGGGGGGGCACAGGGGGGGACACAGGGGGGCACATGTCACCCTGGGGGGCACCTGGGGGTCACCTGGTGCAGGGGGGCACTGGGGGGGACTCGTTGGTACCCAGGGATGGGGGGACAGGGGGGGGGACCCCAACCCCTGGGGTGGGGGAAGGTGTGCAGGGCCTCCTGGGGGGGCATTTGGGGGGGACACGTCACCCTGGGGGGCACCTGGGGCAGGGGGGCACTGGGGACACCCCAATAGCTGGGTCTGGGGGCACCGGGGGGGTCTCAGGGACACCCCAACCCCTGGGGTGGGTGGGGGGCACAGGGGAAGGTGTGCAGGGACTGCTGGGGGGCACAGGGGGGGACACGTCACCCTGGGGGGCACCTGGGGCTCACCTGGGGCAGGGGGGCACTGGGGACACCCCAATAGCCGGGTCTGGGGGCACTGGGGGGGCCTCAGGGACACCCCAACCCCTGGGGTGGGTGGGGGGCACAGGAGCTGCTGGGGGGGCATTTGGGGGGGCACAGGGGGGGACACATCACCCTGGGGGTCACCTGGGGGTCACAGGGACAGGGGGGCACTGGGGACACCCCAATATCCCAGTCTGGGGGCACTGGGGGGGGTCTCAGGGACACCCCAAGCCCTGGGGTGGGTGGGGGGCACAGGGGCTGCTGGGGGGTATTTGGGGGGGCACAGGGGGGGACACGTCATCCTGGGGGGCACCTGGGGGTCACTGGGACAGGGGGGCACTGGGGGGGACTCGTTGGTACCCAGGGATGGGGGGACAGGGGAGACCCCAACCCCTGGGTGGGTGGGGGGCACAGGAGCTGCTGGGGGGGCATTTGGGGGGCTTGGAGGGGTCCATGGGGGGGGACACATCACCCTGGGGGTCACCCTGGGGGTCACCTGGGGGTCACAGGGTCAGGGGGGGGCCGGGGGGCGGGGGGGGGGGTTCTCAGGGACACCCCAACCCCTGGGGTGGGTGGGGGGCACAGGGGTCACTTGGGGGGGACACTGGTGACGTGGGGGGGGACACACCCCCCCAAATCACCCCGGGTGACCCCCAGCCCCCCCCGGCGCCCCCCCCGGTGGCCAATCACCTGCAGGCTGGGGTGCAGCGTCACCCTCTTGAGCACCTTCTTCTTGTGGTCGTTGAGGATCCCGTCGATCTTGCGCATGGGGGGCAGGTACAGCTCGTCTGGGGGGGCACGGGGGGCGTTAGGGGGGGTCCCTGGGGGGTCCCCGGGGTTGGGGGGGGGGGTCCCCTGCTCACCGTTGGTGTCCTCCAGGGCCTGGATCATGTCGGGGTCGAGGGCGGTGCTGACGAGCATCTCCACGTAGCTGCGGTACATCTCCTTCATGGCCCGCGTGCTCAGGCCCCGCCCCGCCGGCGCCCGCTCTGTGCCACACACCCACACGGGCCCTTTAAGGGAGGCCACGCCCTCCCCGGGAGGCCACGCCCCTCGCCGGAAGCGCAGGTGACCCCCCCACCCCCGCCGGTGGGGACCACCCCCCGTTGTTGTATCGCCCCTTTAAATTGGAGCCCCGCCCACCGTGTAAGCCACGCCCCTTTAGCACACAGCCCCACCCCTACTTAGGAGTGTTGCACCTTTAAATTGGAGCCACGCCCACAACGTAAACCACGCCCCTTTAGGCAACAGCTCCACCCACAGGTGGGACCCAACCCCCCAATTATCAAGGATGTAGCCCCTTTAAATTGGAGCCCCACCCACCACATAAGCCACGCCCCTTTAGCCAACAGCCCCACCCCCAATTATCAAGGATGTAGCCCCTTTAAATTGGAGCCCCGCCCACCACGTAAGCCCCACCCCTTCAGCCAGAAGCCCCACCCACAGGTGGGACCCAGCCCCCCCCCCCCCCCCCCCCCAATTATCAAGAATTAACCACAGAAAACCCTTCAGGAGGGGCGTGGGCCCCTTTAAGTGGGAGCCACGCCCACCAAAAATGCCCCTCCCACTGCATGAACAGCAGCTAAGCCACGCCCCCTTGGGTGGGACCCACCTCCCCCTCATCGACCAATGGCCATAGGGGGCTGCGCAGGACTGACCCTCCTCGCTCTGGGACCCCCCAAACCCCCCAAATTGGGGTCCCCCCCACTGACCCTCCTCGCTCTGGGGGTCCCCGCTGGGCTCCGACTCCGACACCACCCAGATCCCCCCAGAACCCCCCAAATCTCCCCAATTTCCACCCCAGGGACCCCCCTCGCTCGGGGGGTCCTGACTCGACTCTGACACCCCCCAAACCCCCCCAGTTTTGGGGTCCCCCCCCACTGCCCCTCCTTGCTCGGGGGGTCCTGACTGGACTCCGCCACCACCCAAACTCCCCCAAACCCCCCCAAATCTCCCCAATTTCCACCCCAGGGACCCCCCAAACCCCCCCCAAATTTTGGGGTCCCCCCCACTGACCCTCCTCGCTGGGGGGGTCCTGACTGGACTCCGACACCACCCAAATCCCTCTCAAACCCCCCCAAAATCCCCCAAATCCCCCCCAACCCCCCCCAAATCCCCCCCAAATCTCCCCAATTTCCACCCCAGGGACTCCCCAAACCCCCCCAGTTTTGGGGTCCCCCCCAGACTGACCCTCCTCGCTGGGGGGTCCTGGCTGGACTCCGACACCCCCAAACCCCCCAAATTTTGGGGTCCCCCCCACTGACCCTCCTCGCTGGGGGGGTCCTGGCTCGACTCCGACACCCCCCAAACCCCCCCAAATCCGCCAAATTCCCCCTCAACCCCCCCCAAATCTCCCCAATTTCCACCCCAGGGACCCCCAAACCCCCCCCAAATTTTGGGGTCCCCCCCACTGACCCTCCTCGCTGGGGGGGTCCTGACTGGACTCCGACACCACCCAAATCCCTCTCAAACCCCCCCAAAATCCCCCAAATCCCCCCAACCCCCCCCAAATCCCCCCCAAATCTCCCCAATTTCCACCCCAGGGACCCCCCAAACCCCCCCAGTTTTGGGGTCCCCCCCAGACTGACCCTCCTCGCTCGGGGGGTCCTGGCTGGACTCCGACACCCCCCAAACCCCCCCAATTTTGGGGTCCTCCCACTGACCCTCCTCACTCTGGGGGTCCTGACTGGGCTCTGACACCACCCAAACCCCCCCAAACCCCCCAAATTGGGGTCCCCCCCACTGACCCTCCTCGCTCTGGGGGTCCGCGCTGGGCTCCGACTCCGACACCACCCAGATCCCCCCAAAACTCCCAAATCTCCCAATTTCCACCCCAGGGACCCCCCAAACCCTCCCAAATCCCCCCAACCCCCTCAAATTGGGGTCCCCCCCCACTGACCCTCCTCGCTCTGGGGGTCCCCGCTGGACTCTGACTCTGACACCACCCAGATTCCCCCCAAAACTCCCAAATCCCCTCAAACCCCCCAATTTACACCCCAGGGACCCCCCCAAACCCCCCCAAATTTTGGGGTCCCCCCACTGACCCTCCTCGCTCTGGGGGTCCCCGCTGGACTCTGACTCTGACACCACCCAGATCCCCCCAAACCCCCCCAAACCCCCCCCAAATTCCTCCTCAAACCCCCCAAATCTCCCCAATTTCCACCCCAGGGACCCCCCACCCCCCCCAAATTTTGGGGTCCCCCCCCGACTGACCCTCCTCGCTGGGGGGGTCCTGACTGGACTCCGACACCACCCAAACCCCCCCAAACCGCCCCAAAATCCCCCAAAATCCCCCTCAACCCCCCCAACACCCCCCCCAATTTTGGGGTCCCCCCCCAGACTGACCCTCCTCGCTGGGGGGTCCTGGCTGACTCCGACACCCCCAAACCCCCCAAACCCCCCCAAATCCCTCCCAAAACTCCCCAAATCCCCCCCAAACCCCCCCAAAATCCCCCTCAACCCCCCCAACCCCCCCCCAATTTTGGGTCCCCCCCCCCGACTGACCCTCCTCGCTGGGGGGGTCCTGGCTGGACTCCGACACCCCCCAAATCCCCCCAAACCCCCCCAAATCCCCCTCAAACCCCCCAATTTCCACCCCAGGGACCCCCAACCCCCCCCCCAATTTTGGGGTCCCCCCCCCCCACTGACCCTCCTCGCTGGGGGGGTCCTGACTGGACTCCGACACCCCCCAAATCCCCCCAAACCCCCCCAAATCCCCCTCAAACCCCCCAATTTCCACCCCAGGGACCCCCAAACCCCCCCAAACCCCCCAAATTTCCTCTCCACCCCCCCCCCAAATTTTGGGTCCCCCCCCCAGACTGACCCTCCTCGCTGGGGGGGTCCTGGCTGGACTCCGACACCCCCAAACCCCCCAAACCCCCCCAAAACCCCCCAAATCCCTCCCAAAACTCCCCAAATCCCCTCCAAACCCCCCCAAAATCCCCTCAACCCCCCCCAACCACCCCCACATTTTGGGGTCCCCCCCCCACTGACCCTCCTCGCTGGGGGGGTCCTGACTCGACTCCGACTCCGACGTCGTCGCCACCTCCTTGAGCCACTTTTTCCTCTTTTTGGGGGGGGGGCTCTGCCTTCACCTTGGGGGGCTTGGCCTTGGCCTTGGGGGGGCCGGGGGGGGCCCGGGGGGGCCCCGCGGCCGGCGCGGGGGGGGGCGGGGGGGGGGTCGCTGCGGGGGGAGGGTCTCTCGGCCCGGGGGGGTTTCTCGGCCCGGGGGGGTCTCTCGGTTTTGGGGGGTCTCTCGGTTTTGGGGGGGGTCTCTCGGCGGGGGGGGCAGGGGGGGCTCGGCTTTGGGGGGGGGGTGGGGGGGTTTGGGGGCGCTGGGTTTGGGCTGCGTTTGCCTCCTGGGGGGGGGGGGGAGAAAAAAAAAAGGGGGGGGTCAAGGGGGGGACCCCAAAATCCCCCTCGGGGTTATGGGGGGACCCCAAAAAAACCCCCAACCCACCCCCAGGACCCCCCAAAAACACCTCGGGGGGTGGGGGGGTAACAGGGACCCCCCCCGAGGTCGTGGGGACATTGGGGACCCTCCCCAAATGTCGGGGACCCCCCCAAATGTTGGGGACATTGGGGACCCCCCCAAATGTCAGGGAACCCCCCCAAAATGTTGGGGACCCCCCCCAAGGTCGTGGGGGACATTGGGGACCCCCCCCAAATGCTGAGGATGTTTATGGACCCCTCCCAAAATTTTGGGGAACCCCCCCAAATGCTGGGGATGTTGGGGACCCCTCCCCAAATGTTGAGGACCCCTCCCAAATGTCGGGGACCCCCCCCAAATGTTGGGGACCCCCCCAAATGTCGGGGACCCCCCCCAAATGTCGGGGACCCCCCCAAATATCGGGGGACCCGCCCCAAATGTTGAGGATGTTCAGGGACCCCCCCCCCAAATTTTGGGGAACCCCCCCAAATGCTGGGGACCCCCCCCAATGTTGAGGATGTTGGGGACCCCCCCGAGGTCGAGGGGGACATTGGGGACCCCCCCTCAAATGTCGGGGACCCCCCAAAGTGTTGAGGACATTGGGGACCCCCCCCAAAATGTTGGGGACCCCCCGCAAATGCTGAGGACCCTCCCTCAAATGTGCCCCCAGGTGTGTCCAGGTGTGTCCCCAATGCCCCCAGGTGTGTCCCCAATGCCCCCAGGTGTCCCCAGGTGTGTCCCCAGGTGTGCCCCAGGTGCCCCCAGGTGTGCCCAGGTGTCCCCAGGTGCCCCCAGGTGTGTCCCCAATGCCCCAGGTGTGTCCCCAATGCCCCCAGGTGCCCCCAGGTGCCCCCCAGGTGTCTCACCTGAGCGCCAGGGGTCGGTGCCAGGGTTTCCTGGAGCAGACCCTCACATACCCCAGGGTGTCCCCAATGCCCCCAGGTGTGCCCAGGTGTGTCCCCAATGTCCCCAGGGTGTGTCCCCAATGCCCCCAGGTGTGCCCAGGTGTGTCCCCAATGTCCCCAGATGTGTCCCCAATGTCCCCAGTGTGTCCCCAATGCCCCCAGGTGCCCCAGGTGTGCCCAGGTGTGTCCCCAAATGCCCCAGGTGTGCCCAGGTGTGTCCCAATGCCCCCAGGTGTGTCCCCAATGCCCCCAGGTGCCCCCAGGTGTGCCCAGGTGTGTCCCCAATGCCCCCAGGTGTGTCCCCAATGCCCCCAGGTGCCCCCAGGTGTGCCCAGGTGTGTCCCCAATGCCCCCAGGTGTGCCCAGGTGTGTCCCCAATGCCCCCAGGTGTGTCCCCAATGCCCCCAGGTGCCCCCAGGTGTGTCCAGGTGTGTCCCCAATGCCCCCAGGTATGCCAGGTGTGCCCCCAATGCCCCCCAGGTGTGTCCCCAATGCCCCCAGGTGTGTCCCCAATGCCCCCAGGTGTGCCCAGGTGTTCCCAGGTGTGTCCCCAAGCCCCCAGGTGCCCCCAGGTGCCCCCAGGTGTCTCACCTGAGCGCCAGGGGCCGGTGCCAGGGTTCTGTTCCTGGAGCAGACCCTCACATACCCCTGGGTGTCCCCAATGCCCCCAGGTGTGCCCAGGTGCCCCCAGGTGTCCCCAGGTGTGTCCAGGGTGTCCCCAATGCCCCAGGTGTGTCCCCAATGCCCCCAGGTGCCCCCAGGTGTGTCCCCAATGCCCCCAGGTGTGCCCAGGTGTGCCCCCAATGCCCCCAGGTGTGTCCCCAATGCCCCCAGGTGCCCCCAGGTGTGTCCCCAATGCCCCCAGGTGTGCCCAGGTGTGCCCCCAATGCCCCCAGGTGCCCCCAGGTGTGTCCCCAATGCCCCCAGGTGTGCCCAGGTGCCCCCAGGTGTCCCCAGGTGCCCCCAGGTGTGTCCCAATGCCCCCAGGTGTGTCCCCAATGCCCCCAGGTGTGTGTCCCCAATGCCCCCAGGTGCCCCCAGGTGTGCCCAGGTGTGTCCCCAATGCCCCAGGTGTGCCCAGGTGTGCCCAGGTGTGTCCCCAATGCCCCCAGGTGTGTCCCCCAATGCCCCCAGGTGTGTCCCCAATGCCCCCAGGTGTGCCCAGGTGTGCCCAGGTGTGTCCCCAATGCCCCCAGGTGTGTCCCCAATGCCCCCAGGTGTGTCCCCAATGCCCCCAGGTGTGCCCAGGTGTGCCCAGGTGTGTCCCCAATGCCCCCAGGTGCCCCCAGGTGTGCCCAGGTGCCCCCAGGTGTCTCACCTGAGCGCCAGGGGCCGGTGCCAGGGTTTCCTGGAGCAGACCCTCACACCCCCCAGGGTGTCCCTGTGCCCCCAGGGTGTCCCCAATGCCCCCAGGGTGTCCCCCAATGCCCCAGGTGTGCCCAGGTGTGTCCCCAATGCCCCCAGGTGTGCCCAGGTGCCCCCAGGTGTGCCCAGGTGCCTCACCTGAGCGCCAGGGGCCGGTGCCAGGTTTCCTGGAGCAGACCCTCACGTAATCCTTCTTGTTGACGTTCTCCAGGAACTTCACGTAGAGCCGCTGGTACCTGTGCTTGGCGTCCCCAAATAGCCCAGGTACTGTGGGGGGGGGGAAAGGGGGGTGAGGGGGGACCCCAAAACCCCCCATGCCCCAAAAATACCCCCTGAGGACCCAAAATCACCCCCAAAACTGCCCCAGGTAACCACAGGTACCCCCAGGTAACCCCCAGGTACCTGTGCTTGGCATCCCCCAAAATAGCCCAGGTACTGCAGGGGGGGGAAAGGGGGGTCAGGGGGGACCCCAAAACCCCCCATGCCCCAAAAACACCACCTGGGACCCAAAAACCATCTCAGGGACCCCAAAATCACCTCTGGGACCCCCAGGTACCTGTGCTTGGCGTCCCCAAAATAGCCCAGGTACTGCAGGGGGGGGGGAAAGGGGGGTCAGGGGGGACCCCAAAACCCCCCCATGCCCCAAAAATACCCCCTGAGACCCAAAATCACCCCCAAAACTGCCCCAGGTAACCACAGGTATCCCCCAGGTAACCCCCAGGTGCCTGTGCTTGGTGTCCCCAAAATAGCCCAGGTACTGCAGGGGGGGCAAAGGGGGGTCAGGGGGGGACCCCAAAACCTCCACACCCAAAACCACCTCCCAAAACTGCCCCAGGGACTCACAGGTACCCCCAGGTAACCCCCAGGTACCTGTGCTTGGCGCCCCCATACCAATAGCCCAGGTACTGTGGGGGGGGGGGAAGGGGGGGGTCAGGGGGGACCCCCAAAACCCCCCACACCCCAAAAATATCCCTGGGACCCCAAAAATCATCTCTGGGACCCCAAATCACGTCTGGGACTCCCCAAAATCACCCCCAAAAACTGTCCCAGGGACCCTCAGGTAACCCCCAGGTGCCTGTGCTTGGCGTCCCCAAAATAGCCCAGGTACTGTGGGGGGGGGGAAGGGGGGTCAGGGGGGACCCCAAAACCCCCCATTGCCCCAAAAATACCCCTGAGACCCCAAAAATCACCCCCAAAACTGCCCAGGGACTCACAAGTAACCCCCAGGTAACCCCCAGGTACCTGTGCTTGGCATCCCCAAAATAGCCCAGGTACTACGGGGGGGGGAAAGGGGGGTCAGGGGGGACCCCCAAAACCCCCCATGCCCCAAAATAATCTCCTGGGACCCCCAAAAATCATCTCAGGGACCCCAAAATCACCTCAGGGATCCCAAAATGACCTCAAGGACCCCCAAATTCACCCCCAAAAACCATCTCAGGGACCCCAAAATCACCTCTGGGATCCCAAAAATCACCCCAAAAACCATCTCAGGGACCCCAAAATCATCTCAGGGACCCCAAAATCACCTCAGGGACCCCAAAATCACCCCCAAAAACCATCTCAGGGACCCCAAAATCGCCTCTGGGACCCCAAAATCACCCCCTGGGACCCCCAAAAACCATCTCAGGGACCCCAAAATCACCTCAGGGACCCCAAAATCACCTCAAGGACCCCAAAATCCCCCCAAAAACCATCTCAGGGACCCCAAAATCACCTCAAGGACCCCAAAATGACCCCCAAAATCATCTCAGGGACCCCAAAATTCACCTCGGGGACCCCAAAATCACCTCAAGACCCCAAAATCACCTCAGGGACCCCAAAATTCACCTCAGGGACCCCAAAATCACCTCAAGGACCCCAAAACCACCCCAGCCCCCCCCCAGTCCCCTGTTCTGGAGGAGCATTCGGTGTTTTGGGGGGAGATTTGTGATTTTGGGGGGGTCTCAGGTTTTGGGGGGGCTCCTGACAGCTCTGGGAGGGTCCCCCCAAATTTGGGGCCCCCCAAAATTTGGGGGGATGTCTCAGGTTTTTGGGGCATTTCCAGCGGGGTTTTTGGGGAGGGTGCCCCGGGGTTTTTGGGGGTGCCCCGGATTTTGGGGGGGGTCCCGGGTTTTGGGGGGGTCTCTAAGCGCTGAGGGGGGTCTCCCCAGGTTTGGGAGGGTTTCCCCTGGTTTGGGGACCCCAAAATTTGGGGGATGCCTCAGGTTTTTGGTGGATTTCCAGTGGGGATTTCAGGTTTCCGGGGGGGGGTACCCCGGGGTTTTTGGGGGTGCCCCGGATTTTGGGGGGGGGTCCCGTGTTTTGGGGGGGTCTCTAACAGGTCAGGGGGGACCCCCAGGTTCATGGGGGCGTCCTTTGGGGTTTTGGAAACCCCAAAATTTGGGGGGATGTCTCAGGTTTTTGGGGCATTTCCAGCGGGGATTTCAGGTTTCCGGGGAGGGTGCCCCAGGGTTTTTTGGGGGTGCCCCGGGTTTTGGGGGGGGTCTCGGGTTTTGGGGGGGTCTCTAAGCGCTGAGGGGGGTCTCCCCAGATTTGGGAGGGTTTCCCCTGGTGTGGGGACCCCAAAATTTGGGGGGATGTCTCAGGTTTTTGGTGGATTTCCAGCGGGGATTTCAGGTTTTCGGAGGGGGTGCCCCGGGGTTTTTGGGGGTGCCCCAGATTTTGGGGGGGTCCCGGGTTTTGGGGGGCCTCCAGCAGGTCGGGGGGGACCCCCAGGTTCATGGGGGGGTCCTCTGGGTTTGGGGGGATGTCTCAGGTTTTTGGGGCATTTCCAGCACGGATTTCGGGTTTTTTGGGGAGGGTGCCCCGGGGTTTTTGGGGGTGCCCCGGATTTTGGGGGGGGGTCCCGTGTTTTGGAGGGCCTCCAACAGGTCAGGGGGGACCCCCAGGTTCGTGGGGGGGTCCTCTGGGTTTTGGAAACCCCAAAATTTGGGGGGATGTCTCAGGTTTTTGGTGGATTTCCAGCGGGGATTTCAGGTTTCTGGTGAGGGTACCCCGGGGTTTTTGGGGGTGCCCCGGATTTTGGGGGGGGTCCCGTGTTTTGGGGGGGTCCCTGAGGGCTCCGGGGGGTCCCCCCGTGCCCGGGGGGTGCCCACTCACGTTGCTGGTGGCGCAGAACTGGCGCTGCCCGTCCTTGATCTCGGGGGTGAATTTCTGCAGCAGCGCCTTCTGCACCCGCCAGATCGGGGGGGGCTCCCGGCCCGTCTGCAGAGCCAGCTGGGGGCAAAACGGGGGGTCAGCACCCCCAAAACACACCCCCAGACCCCCCCGGATCCATCCTGAACCCCCCAGACCTCAAAGGAAGCCCCCAGACCCAAAAGGAACCCCCCAAACCCAAAGGGAATCCCCCAAAGCCCCCCAGCCCGGGGGGGTTCCCGGTCCGTCTGCAGCCCCAGTTGGGGGTAAAACGGGGGGTCAGCACCCCCAAAATCCACCCCCAGACCCCCCCGGATCCATCCTGAACCCCCAGACCCAAAGGGAACCCCCCACACTCAAAGGGAACCCCCCCAAACCCAAAGGGAATCCCCCAAACCCCCCAGCCCGGGGGGGGCTCCCGGCCCGTCTGCAGAGCCAGCTGGGGGCAAAACGGGGGGTCAGCACCCCCAAAACACACCCCCGGACCCCCCCGGATCCATCCTGAACCCCCAGACCCAAAAATAACCCCCCAAACCCAAAAGGAAGCCCCCAGACCCAAAAGGAACCCTCCAGACCCAAAGGGAATCCCACAAACACTCCCAGCCCGGGGGGGGCTCCCGGCCCGTCTGCAGCCCCAGCTGGGGGCAAAAGGGGGGTCAGCACCCCCAAAATCCACCCCCAGACCCCCCCGGATCCATCCTGAACCCCCCAGACCCCAAAGGAAGCCCCCAGACCCAAAGGGAACCCCCCAGACCCAAAAGGAAACCCCCAGACCCAAAGGGAACCCCCCAAACCCAAAGGGAATCCCACAAACCCCCCAGCCTGGGGGAGCTCCCAGAGCCAGCTGGGGGGCACAGGGGGGGCACAGGGGGGGTCAGCACCCCCAAAATCCAGCCCCAAACCCCCCCAGATCCATCCTGAACCCCCCAGACCCCAAAGGAATCCCCCAGACCCAAAGGGAACCCCCCAAACCCAAAGGGAACCCCCCAGACCCAAAGAGAACCTCCCAATCCCCCCCAGCCTGGGGGGGCTCCCAGTGCCAGCTGGGGGCAAAACGGGGGGTCAGCACCCCCAAAATCCACCCCCAGACCCCCCGGATCCATCCTGAACCCCCAGACCCAAAAATAACCCCCCAAACCCAAAAGGAAGCCCCCAGACTCAAAGGGAACCCCCCAGACCCAAAGGGAATCCCCCAAACCCCCCAGCCCGGGGGGGGCTCCCGGCCCGTCTGCAGAGCCAGCTGGGGGCAAAACGGGGGGTCAGCACCCCCAAAACACACCCCCGGACCCCCCCGGATCCATCCTGAACCCCCCAGACCCCAAAGGAAGCCCCCAGACCCCAAAGGAACCCCCAGACCCAAAGGGAACCCCCCAGACCCAAAGGGAACCCCCCAAACCCCCCAGCCCGGGGGGGGCTCCCGGCCCGTCTGCAGCGCCAGCTGGGGGGTAAAGGGGGGGTCAGCACCCCCAAAATACACCCCCAGACCCCCCCGGATCCATCCTGAACCCCCCAGACCCCAAAGGAAGCCCCCAGACCCAAAGGGAACCCCCCAGACCCAAAGAGAACCTCCCGAACCCCCCCAGCCCGGGGGGCTCCCGGCCCATCTGCAGCGCCAGCTGGGGGCAAAACGGGGGGTCAGCACCCCCAAAACACACCCCCAGAGCCCCCCGGATCCATCCTGAACCCCCCAGACCCAAAAGGAAGCCCCCCAAACCCAAAGGAAGCCCCCAGACCCAAAAGGAAGCCCCCAGACCCAAAAGGAACCCCCCAAACCCAAAGGGAACCCCCCAAACCCCCCAGCCTGGGGGGCTCCCAGCGCCAGCTGGGGGCAAAAGGGGGGGTCAGCACCCCCAAAACACACCCCCAGACCCCCCCCGGATCCATCCTGAACCCCTAGACCCCAAAGGAAGCCCCCAGACCCAAAAGGAACCCCCAGACCCAAAGGGAATCCCCCAAAGCCCCCCAGCCCGGGGGGGGCTCCCGGCCCGTCTGCAGCGCCAGCTGGGGGCAAAACGGGGGGTCAGCACCCCCAAAACACACCCCCAGACCCCCCCCGGATCCATCCTGAACCCCCCAGACCCCAAAGGAAGCCCCCAGACCCAAAAGGAACCCCCCACACTCAAAGGGAACCCCCCCAAACCCAAAGGGAATCCCCCAAACCCCCCAGCCCGGGGGGGTTCCCGGCCCGTCTGCAGCCCCAGCTGGGGGCAAAAGGGGGGTCAGCACCCCCAAAACCCACCCCCGGACCCCCCCGGATCCATCCTGAACCCCCAGACCCCAAAGGAATCCCCCAGACCCAAAAGGAACCCCCCAAACCCCCCAGCTCGGGGGGGCTCCCACAAAATGCTCTCT
Source organism: Manacus candei (assembly GCF_025592945.1). Taxonomy (NCBI): domain Eukaryota; kingdom Metazoa; phylum Chordata; class Aves; order Passeriformes; family Pipridae; genus Manacus; species Manacus candei. The sequence goes on from NW_026138559.1 coordinate 15,551, forward strand.
GGTCCCTCTCCCAGTGCTCCCAGTGCCATGTCCTGACTCCCAGTGCCCCCCAGTGCCCCCCAGTGCCCCCCAGTGCCCCGTACCCACCTTGAGGGTGGGGATATCCTCCCCCCTGACCACGAACTCGTCCCTCTCCCTCAAGATGCCTCCAGTCCCTCCCAGTCCCTCCCAGTGCCATTTCCTGACTCCCAGTCCCTCCCAGTCCCTCCCAGTGCCCACCAGTGCCATGTCCTGACTCCCAGTCCCTCCCAGTGCCCCCCAGCCCCCCCCAGTTGCCCAGACCCACCTTGAGGGCGGGGATATCCTCCACCCTGACCACGAACTCGTCCCTCTCCCTGAAGATGCCTCCAGTGCCCCCCAGTCCCTCCCAGTGCCCCCCAGTCCCCCCCAGTGCCCCCCAGCCCCCCCCAGTGCCCCGTACCCACCTTGAGGGCGGGGATATCCTCCACCCTGACCACGAACTCGTCCCTCTCCCTGAAGATGCTTCCAGTGCCCCCCAGTCCCTCCCAGTGCCATGTGTTGACTCCCAGTGCCCCCCAGTGCCCCCCAGTCCCCCCCAGTCCCTCCCAGTGCCCCCCAGTGCCCCGTACCCACCTTGAGGGCGGGGATATCCTCCCCCCTGACCACGAACTCGTCCCTCTCCCTGAAGATGCCTCCAGTCCCTCCCAATGATTCCCAGTCCCTCCCAGTGCCATGGCCTGACTCCCAATCCCTCCCAGTGACTCCCAGTGCCCCCCAGTCCCTCCCAGTGCCCCCCAGTGCCCCCCAGCCCCCCCCAGTGCCCCGTACCCACCTTGAGGGCGGGGATATCCTCCACCCTGACCACGAACTCGTCCCTCTCCCTCAAGATGCCTCCAGTCCCTCCCAGTCCCTCCCAATGACCCCCAATGATTCCCAGTCCCTCCCAGTCCCCCCCAGTCCCCCCCAGTGCCCCCCAGTGCCCCGTACCCACCTTGAGGGCGGGGATATCCTCCACCCTGACCACGAATTCGTCCCTCTCCCTGAAGATGCCTCCAGTCCCTCCCAGTCCCTCCCAGTGCCATTTCCTGACTCCCAGTTCCCCCCAGTGCCCCCCAGTCCCTCCCAGCCCCCCCCAGTGCCCCGTACCCACCTTGAGGGCGGGGATATCCTCCACCCTGACCACGAACTCGTCCCTCTCCCTGAAGATGCCTCCAGTCCCTCCCAATGATTCCCAGTCCCTCCCAGTGCCATGGCCTGACTCCCAATCCCTCCCAGTGCCCCCCAGTCCCCCCCAGTCCCTCCCAGTGCCCCCCAGTCCCCCCCAGTCCCTCCCAGTGCCCCCCAGTCCCCCCCAGTGCCCCCCCAGTGCCCCGTACCCACCTTGAGGGCGGGGATATCCTCCACCCTGACCACGAACTCGTCCCTCTCCCTGAAGATGCCCTCCCCTCCGCTCTCGGCCTCCTCCTCGCTGGTGTCCCCGCAAACCGCCGCCGTCTCCTGTTTCTGGGCCAGGTGCAGGGCCCGCGCGTCCGGGGGGGGCTCCTCCCCCTCGGGGGACCGGGGGGGGGGCGCGGGGGGCGGGGGGGGCGCGGGGGAGCCCCCCTTGGCTCCTCCTCCTCCTCCTCCCCCTGCCCCCGCGGGAGGGGGGGGGGGTGACGGGCGGGCCCTGGGGGGGGGGCTCGGGCTGCTGGGGGGGCTCCGGGGGGAGGGGGGGTGGTGGTGGTGGTGGGGGGGGCGTGGGGGGGGTCTCGTCTTCCTCCTCCTCCTCCTCCTCCTCCTCCTCCTCCTCCTCCGGCGGGGGGGGCGTCTGTGGGGGGGGGAAAAGGGGACACGGAGGTCGGGGGGGGGGGCACGGAAAGGCCCTGCAGGTCCTGGAAGGTCCCTGTGACCCCCAGGAGGTCCTGGAAGGTCCCTGAGACCCCCAGGAGGTCCTGGAGAGTCCCTGTGAGTCCTGGGAGGTCCTGGAAGGTCCCGGAGACCCCCAGAAGGTCCTGGAAGCTCCCTGGGACCCCCAGAAGGTCCTGGAAGATCCCTGTGACCCCCCGAAGCTCCCTGTGACCTCCAGAAGGTCCTGGAAGATCCCTGGGACTCCCAGAAGCTCCCTGTGACCTCCAGAAGGTCCCTGTGACCCCCAGGAGCTCCCTGTGACCTCCAGAAGGTCATGGAAGGTCCCTGTGACCCCCAGAAGGTCCCTGTGACCCCCAGAAGTTCCTGGAAGCTCCCTGTGACGCCCAGAAGGTCCCTATGGGTCCTGGAAGGTCCCTGTGACCTCCAGAAGGTCCTGGAAGGTCCCTCTGACTCCCAGAAGCTCCCTGTGACCTCCAGAAGGTCCCTATGGTTCCAGAAGCTCCCTGTGACCCCCAGGAGGTCCCGGAAGGTCCCTGTGACTTCCAGAAGATCCTGGAAGGTCCCTGTGATCTCCAGAAGACTCCAGAAGCTCCCTGTGATCCCCAGAAGGTCCTGAAAGCTCCCTGTGACCCCCAGGAGTTCCTGGAAGGTCCCTATGACTCCCAGAAGCTCCCTGTGACCCCCAGGAGCTCCCTGTGACCTCCAGAAGGTCCTGGAAGGTCCCTATGACTCCCAGAAGCTCTTTATGGTTCCAAAAGCTCCCTGTGACCCCCAGAAGGTCCCTATGATCCCAGGAGGTCCCTGTGACCCCCAGAAGGTCCTGGAAGGTCCCTATGACTCCCAGAAGCTCCCTGTGACCTCCAGAAGGTCCCTATGGGTCCTGGAAGCTCCCTGTGACCCCCAGGAGCGCCCTGTGACCCCCAGAAGGTCCCTGTGACCTCCAGAAGGTCACGGAAGGTCCCTATGACTCCCAGAAGCTCCCTGTGACCTCCAGAAGACTCCAGAAGCTCCCTGTGACCCCCAGGAGGTCCTGGAAGGTCCCTATGACTCCTAGAAGCTCTCTATGGTTCCAGAAGCTCCCTGTGACCTTCACGAGCTCCGTGTGACCCCAGAAGGTCCTGGAAGGTCCCTATGGTTCCAGAAGCTCCCTGTGACCTCCAGAAAGTCCCTATGGGTCCTGGAAGCTCCCTGTGACCCCCAGGAGGTCCTGGAAGGTCCCTATGATCCCAGGAGGTCCCTGTGACCCCCAGGAGGTCCTGGAAGGTCCCTATGACTCCTAGAAGCTCTCTATGGTTCCAGAAGCTCCCTGTGACCCTCAGGAGGTCCTGGAAGGTCCCTGTGACCCCCAGAAGCTCTTTATGGTTCCAGAAGCTCCCTGTGACCCTCAGGAGGTCCTGGAAGGTCCCTATGACTCCCAGAAGCTCCCTGTGACCCCCACAAGCTCTCTATGGTTCCAAAAGCTCCCTGTGACCCCCAGGAGGTCCTGGAAGGTCCCTATGACTCCTAGAAGCTCTCTATGGTTCCAAAAGCTCCCTGTGACCCCCAGAAGGTCCCTATGATCCCAGGAGGTCCCTGTGACCCCCAGAAGGTCCTGGAAGCTCCCTGTGACTCCCAGAAGGTCTCTCTGGGTCCCAGAAGCTCCCTGTGACTTCCAGAAGACTCCAGAAGCTCCCTGTGACCCCCAGAAGCTCCCTGTGACTTCCAGAAGGTCCCTATGGGTCCTGGAAGCTCCCTGTGACCCCCAGAAGCTCTTTATGGTTCCAGAAGCTCCCTGTGACCCCCAGGAGGTCCCTGTGACCCCCAGGTGGTCCCTGTGACCCCCAGAAGGTCTTGGAAGGTCCCTCTGACTCCCAGAAGCTCTTTATGGTTCCAGAAGTTCCCTGTGGCCCCCAGAAGGTCCTGGAAGGTCCCTGTGACCCCCAGAAGGTCCCTGTGACCCCCACAAGCTCTCTATGGTTCCAGAAGCTCCCTGTGACCCCCAGGAGGTCCTGGAAGGTCCCTATGACTCCCAGAAGCTCCCTGTGACCCCCAAAACGTCCCTGTGACCCCCAGGATGTCCCTGTGACCTCCAGAAGGTCCTGGAAGGTCCCTATGACTCCCAGAAGCTCCCTGTGACCTCCAGAAGCTCCCTGTGACCCCCAGGAGGTCCTGGAAGGTCCCTGTGACCCCCAGAACCTCTCCATGGTTCCAGAAGGTCCCTGTGACTCCCAGAAGCTCCCTATGATCCCAGAAGCTCCCTGTGACCTCCAGAAGGTCCCTATGGGTCCTGGAAGCTCCCCATGACCCCCAGAAGGTCCCTGTGACCTCCAGAAGGTCACGGAAGGTCCCTATGACTCCCAGAAGCTCCCTATGATCCCAGAAGCTCCCTGTGATCCCCAGAAGGTCCTGGAAGGTCCCCGTGACCCCCAGAACCTCTCCATGGTTCCAAAAGCTCCCTGTGACCCCCAGAAGCTCCCTGTGACCCCCAGAAGCTCCCTGTGACCCCCAAGAGGTCCCGGAAGCTCCCCGTGATCCCCCCAAACCTCCCCTCCCCTGTCTCACCGTGGGCCTCGGGGTTCTCCCTGCGCTCGGGGGGCTCGTCGAGGGCGGAGATGGCCGAGCTGATGCTCTTCTGCAGGTCCTGGTTCTTGCTGACCGAGTCCTCCTCGTCGGAGGAGAAGGACGGCAGCGTCTCCAGGTTGCGCTTGAGCTCCTCGTCCAGGCGCTTGCAGGGCGAGGGGCAGGCCATGACCAGCCCGTCCCCTTCCCCCCCCTCCAGGGCAGCCCCCAGGACGGGGGGGGCCCACCTGGAAAGGGGCGGGAGGAGGAGGAGGAGGAGGAGGAGGAGGAGGAGGAGGGGGATTGGGGGGCGGGGGTTGGTGGGGGGGCGGCCCGGGGGGGGTTCTGGGGGGGCTTGGAGGGGCCGGGGGGCAGCGGCTGCCGCTTGCCCGCCTTGAGGAAGTCGAGGAAGGAGGCCATGAAGCCCGACTTCATCTCCGGCTGCTTCTCCTCCGCCTCCCGCAGCTTCTGCTTCAGGAGCCGCTCCCGGCCCGGGGAGGGGGCCCCCTCGGAGACCCCCGGGAATTGGGGGGGGGGTGGAGGGGGAGGGGGGGGAGGGGGGCGGCGGTGGGGGGGGGCGGGGGGGGGAGGGGCGGCGGCGCTGGCCCCCCCCCCCCGCCGCGGGGGGGAGGGGCGCAGGGAGGGGCGTCGCCCGCTTTGGAGACGGCCAGTTTGAGCTGGGGGGGGGGAAAAAAGGGGGGGTCAAGGGGGGCAGTGACCCCCAGTGACCCCCCCCAGTACCAGCAGTGACCCCCCCCATAGCTCCCAGTACCACCTGTGACCCCCCCCAGTACCACCAGTGACCCCCCCATAGCTCCCAGTACCACCAGTGACCCCCAGTGACCCCCCCAGTACCACCAGTGACCCCCCCATAGCTCCCAGTACCACCTGTGACCATCCCAGTATCACCAGTGACCCCCCCAGTACCACCAGTGACCCCCCCATAGCTCCCAGTACCACCTGTGACCATCCCAGTATCACCAGTGACCCTCCCAGTACCACCAGTGACCCTCCCAGTATCACCAGTGACTCCCCCAGTACCACCAGTGACTCCCCCAGTACCACCAGTGACCACCCCAGTGACACCAGTGACTCCCCCAGACACGGCCAGTTTGAGCTGGGGGGGGGAAAAGGGGGGGTCGGGGGGGGTAGTGACCCCCAGTGACCCCCCCCAGTACCACCAGTGACCCCCCCATAGCTCCCAGTACCACCTGTGACCATCCCAGTATCACCAGTGACCCCCCCAGTACCACCAGTGACCCCCCCATAGCTCCCAGTACCACCAGTATCACCAGTGACCCCTCAGTACCATCAGTGACCCACCCCCATAGCTCCCAGTACCACCTGTGACCCTCCCAGTATCACCAGTGACCCCCCCAGTGACCCCCCCATAAATCCCAGTACCACCTGTGACCCTCCCAGTACCACCAGTGATCCCCCAATGACCCCCCAGTACCACAAGTGACCCCCCAGTGACTCCCCAGTGACCCCCCAGTACCACCAGTGACCCCCTCAGTGTCCCCCAGTGACCCCCCCAGTACCACCTGTGACCCCCCCAGTACCACCAGTGACCCCCCCATAGCTCCCAGTACCACCAGTATCACCAGTGACCCCCCCCCCATAGCTCCCAGTACCACCACCCCCAGTGACCCTAGTGACCCCCCCATAGCTCCCAGTATCACCAGTGACCCCCCCAGTACCACCTGTGAGCCCCCCAGTATCACCAGTGACCTCCAGGAGGTCCTGACACCAGTACCACCAGTGACCCCCCCCATAGCTCCCAGTACCAACCAGTGACCCCCCCCAGTGACCCCCCCATAGCTCCCAGTATCACCAGTGACCCCCCCAGTGAACCCCCCATAGCTCCCAGTATCACCTGTGACCTTCTCAGTACCACCTGTGACCCCCCCAGTGACCCCCTCATAAATCCCAGTACCACCTGTGACCCCCCCAGTACCACCAGTGACCCCCCCATAGCTCCCAGTATCACCAGTGACCCCCAGTGACCCCCCAGTGACCCCCCCAGTACCACCAGTGACCCCCCAGTGACCCCCCCAGTGTCCCCCAGTGACCCCCAGTGACCCCCCAGTGACCCCCCAGTACCACCAGTGACCCCCCAGTGACCCCCCCAGTACCATCAGTGACCCCCCAGTGACCCCCAGTGACCCCCCCAGTACCACCTGTGACCCCCCCCCAGTACCACCAGTGACCCCCCAGTGACCCCCAGTGACCCCCCCAGTACCACCAGTGACCCCCCAGTGACCCCCAGTGACCCCCCCAGTACCACCTGTGACCCCCCAATGACCCCCCAGTACCCACCAGTGACCCCCCAGTGTCCCTCCCATAGCTCCCAGTACCACCAGTGACCCCCCCATGGCTCCCAGTACCATCAGTGACCCCCCAGTGACCCCCAGTGACCCCCCCAGTACCATCAGTGACCCCCCAGTGACCCCCAGTGACCCCCCCAGTGACCACCAGTGACCCCCCAGTGACCCTCAATGACCCCCCAGTACCATCAGTGACCCCCCAGTGTTCCCCAGTGACCCCCCAGTGACCACCAGTGACCCCCCAGTACCCCCAGTGACCCCCCCAGTACCCCCAGTGACCCTCAGTGACCCCCAGTGACCCCCCAGTACCCCCAGTGACCCCCCCAGTACCCCCAGTGACCCCCAGTATCACCAGTGACCCCCCAGTGACCCCCAGTGACCCCCCCAGTACCATCAGTGACCCCCCAGTGACCCTCAATGACCCCCCAGTACCATCAGTGACCCCCAGTGTCCCCCAGTGACCCCCCAGTACCCCCAGTGACCCCCCCAGTGACCCCCAGTGACCCCCCCAGTACCCCCAGTGACCCTCAGTGACCCCCCAGTACCCCCAGTGACCCCCCAGTGACCCCCAGTGACCCTCAGTGTCCCCCAGTGACCCCCCCAGTATCACCAATGACCCCCCCAGTACCATCAGTGACCCCCAGTGACCCCCCAGTGACCCCCCAGTGACCCCCCAGTACCCCCAGTGACCCCCCCAGTGTCCCCCAGGACCTCCCCTTGTCCCCAGCCCTTCCCCTTGAGGGTCTCCAGGTCACTGAAAACCCCAATTTTGGGGCATTTGGGGACCATTTGGGGGGCAACGAACCCCGGGGAGCCCCAAAACCACCTCAAACACCCCCCAAGACCCCCCAAATCCTCCCCTTGAGGGACCCAAGTCACCTTTATCTCCAACTTTGGGGCATTTGGGGGCCATTTGAAGCCCCAAAACCACCTCAAACACCCCCCAAGACCCCCCAAATCCTCCCCTTGAGGGACCCAACTCACCTCTAGCTCCTGTTTTGGGGCATTTGGGGACCATTTGAAGCCCCCAAACCACCCCAAACTCCCCCAAATCCTCCCCTTGAGGGACCCAACTCACCTTTATCTCCAGTTTTGGGGCATTTGGGGACCATTTGAAGCCCCAAAACCACCTCCAAACACCCCAAGACCCCCCAAATCCTCCCCTTGAGGGACCCAACTCACCTCTAGCTCCTGTTTTGGGGCATTTGGGGACCATTTGAAGCCTCCAAACCACCCCAAACCCCCCAAATTCCCACCTTCAGGGCCTCCAACTCACCTTTAACTCCAACTTCGGGCCATTTTGGGACCATTTGAAGCCCCCAAACCACCTCAAGTCCCCCAAATCCTCACCCTGAGGGCCTCCAAGTCACCTTTACCTCCAACTTTGAACCATTTTGGGACCATTTGAAGCCCTCAAACCACCCCAAATCCTCACCCTGAGGGCCTCCAAGTCACCTTTATCTCCAATTTTGAGCCATTTTGGGACCATTTGAAGCCCCCAAACCTCCCAAATTCCCCCAAACTCCCACCTTCAGGGCCTCCAAGTCACCTTTATCTCCAGTTTTGGGCCATTTCGGGACCATTTGAGGACCATCAAACCACCAACAACCCCCCAAACTGCCCCAAACACCCCAATTCCCCACCAAATCCTCCCCTTGAGGGACCCAACTCACCTCTAGCTCCAGTTTTGGGGCATTTTGGGACCATTTGAAGCCCCAAAACCACCTCAAACCCCCCAAATCCTCACCTGAGGGTCTCCAAGTCACCTTTATCTCCTGTTTTGGGGCATTTTGGGACCATCTGAAGCCCCAAAACCACCTCAAACAGCCCCCAAGACCCCCCAGCCCCCAAATTCCCACCTTAAGACCCTCCAAGTCACCTTTACCTCCAACTTTGAACCATTTGGGGACCATTTGAAGCCCCCAAACCCCCCCCTTTGCCCCCCCGTCCCCCTCACCTTGAGCGGCTTGAGCGGCTCGGCGCCGTCGGCCTCGTCCGCCGCCCTCTTGCCCCGTCCTCTGCCCCGTCCCCCAAATCCTCCCCTTGAGGGCCTCCAAGTCACCTTTATCTCCAACTTTGAGCCATTTTGGGACCATTTGAAGCCCCCAAACCACCCCAAACCCCCCAAATCCCCACCTTGAGGCCCTCCCAGTCACCTTTACCTCCAACCCTGAACCATTCTGGCACCATTTGAGGTTCAGCAAACCCCAGGGAGCCCCCAAACACCCCCTTACCCACCCCCAAACAATGCAAGGCCCCCAAATCCTCACCTTGAGGGCCTCCAAGGCACCTTTATCTCCAGTTTTGGGGCATTTTGGGGCCAATTGGAAGACCAGTTGAGGAGCATCAAACCACCAACAAACCCCCAAACACCCCAAGTCCCCCAAATCCTCACCTTGAGGGCCTCCAAGCCACCTCTACCTCCAAATTTGGGGCATTTTGGGGCCATTTTGAAGACCATTTGAAGACAGGAAACCATGGGGAGCCCCCAAACACCCCTTTATCCACCTCCCAAGACCCTCCAGATCCTCACCTTGAGGGCCTCCAAGTCACATTTATCTGCAGTTTTGGGGCATTTGGGGACCATTTGAAGACATTTTGGGACTATTTGAAGCCCTCGAACCCCCCTAAAGCCCTAAGTCCTTACCCTGAGGCCCTCCCAGTCACCTTTACCTCCAACCCTGAACCATTCTGTCACTGTTTGAGGCTCAGCAAACCCCGGGGAGCCCCCAAACCCCCCCCTTTACCCCCCCGTCCCCCTCACCTTGAGCGGCTTGAGCGGCTCGGCGCCGTCGGCCTCGTCCGCCGCCCTCTTGCCCCGTCCTCTGCCCCGTCCCCCAAATCCTCACCTTGAGGGCCTCCAAGTCACCTTTATCTCCAACTTTGAGCCATTTTGGGACCATTTGTAGCCCCCAAACCACCCCAAACCCCCCAAATTCCCACCTTGAGACCCTCCCAGTCACCTTTACCTCCAACCCTGAACCGTTCTGGCACCATTCAGCAAACCCCAGACCCCCCCCGTCCCCCTCACCTTGAGCGGCTTGAGCGGCTCGGCGCCGTCGGCCTCGTCCGCCGCCCTCTTGCCGCGCCCTCTGCCCCGTCCCCGCGGCCTCTTGGCGCCGTCGGGGAAGCCGGGGGGCTCCAGGGGCCGGATGCGGGGGCGGCCGCGGGGCCGGGGGGGCCCCTCTCGCTTGGGCTTGGTGGGTTTGCGGCCGCGCTTCTTGGGGCCGGCGGCGGCGCCGGCGGCGGCACCGGCGGGGTGCTGGTGGTGCGGGTGGTGGTGGGCGCCGGGGTGAGGGGGGCAGAAGTCGATGTCGCCCATGGGGGCGAGGGGGGCGCGGCGGCAGCTGGAGATGAGGTCGGGCAGCAGGTCGGGCAGGCGGCGGGAGTTGAGGCGGATGTCGGCGGGCACGTCGGCCTTGTCCTCGTCGTCCTGGAACTCGTACTCCTGCGCGTACGTCTTCTTGGGCGGCGGGAAGGGCTCGCGGCGCCGCAGCAGGTGGAAGGACGACGTCTTGAGCAGCTTCTTGGGCTTGGAGGAGCAGAACAGCGGGGTGCTGAGCGGCGGCGGGGGCGGAGGCGGCGGGGGGGCTTTGGGGGGGTCCCCGGTGCTCTGGATGAGCCCCAGCGGCTCCGCGTTGACCGTGGACGGCAGCTCGTGCTTGGGGGGCTCCAGCCCCAGCGCCCCGGGCGGGGGACCCTCGCCGGGGGGCCCGTCCTGGGGGCAGAACGAGGGGTAGCTCTGCCCCATGTCGTAGGCCGGCGGCGGTTTCAGCCCCTCGGGCCGCCCCTCCAGCCCGCCCCGGTGGTGGTGGTGGTGGTGGTGGTGGTGGTGGTGGTGATGAGGGTGGGGGCCTTCGTCGTCCTCGTCCTCGGCGGGCTTGGGGAAGTCCTCGGGGGGGCGGCCCGAACATGTCCTCCATGCCCGGGAAGAAGCCGCGGTCCTCGTCCTGCAGCAGCGCGTCCGGGAAGCAGATGGAGGTGAGGGGCACGAAGCGCCCCTTGCCCCCCGCCGGGCTGCCCCCCTCCGAGAACTGGTCCTTGGCCTCGGGGGGCACGGCCGGGACCCCCCCCTCGGGGTCCAGCAGGTGCCCGGGGGGGCCCTGCACGCCCCCGCCCTGCCCCAGGTGCTGCTCCAGCCCCAGGGGGGGCTCCAGGAAGTCCTGGATCTCCTGCGGGGGGGGCAGCACCTCCATGGAGTCGGGGGGCAGCGGCGGGGGGCCCGGCCTGGGGGTCCAGCCCCTGCGAGCGCACCTGGTGCAGGTGAGCCTCCAGCAGCAGCTGCGGGGAGGGGGCGGCCGGGGGGGCGGCCGGGGGGGCGGCGGGGGGCGCGGGGGGCTGCGGGGGGGGGCGGCGGCGGCGGCGGCGGGGGGGGGCATCCGGCGCTGCTGCTCCAGCAGGTGAACGTCCAGGGCGGGGGGCCGCGCCTTGGGCCGGGGGTGCAGCTGGCTCTGCGTGTGCGTCAGCACCGAGGGCAGCAGGGACCCCCCCAGCTCGGGCGGGGGGTCCAGCAGCAGGTTGTGGGGCTCCAGGGGGGGCCCCTCGCCCACCAGCCCCCCCCGGCCGTGCTCGGGGGTCTTGGGCAGGTAGGAGTGCGGGGGGGGCGGCGGCGGGGGCTGCCCCAGCTCCTTCCCGCCGGGCAGGTGCTGCTGCTGCTGCTGCTGCTGCTGCTGCGGCTCGGGGGGCTTCTTCTGCAGCTCGTACGAGTCCAGCCCGCCCGGGGGGGGCTGGTGGCCGTAGTGCACCACCGAGGTGGCCGCCAGGCCCTCGCCCCCCCCGCCGCCGCCGCCCGCCCCCCCGGCGGAGCCCCGGAACTCCTTGCCCCGCTCGGGCTTCTTCTTCTCCTTGAGCAGCGCCAGCTCCAGCGGCGCCTCCAGGTTGGAGTTGGGGCGGATGACGCTCTGCAGCTGGTACCTCTCCTCCTTGCCCAGCGCCCCCCCGTACCCCCCCAGCGCCTTGGCGGCCCCCCCCGCGCTCCTCGCAGCCCCCCAGCCCCTCGCGGGGCGGGCTGGGCGCCTGCAGGAGGTGCTGGATGAGGAAATCCTCGTCCTCGCTGCGCTCGGCCGCCAGCAGCTGCTCGGCGTCCCCCTTCGCCCCCTTCCCGAAAGCGCCCGGCGGCGCCCCGGGCTGGGGAGGGGGCGGCGGCCGCTCCAGGCCCCCGCCCGGGGCCCCCCCGTAGGCCTGGGGGGGGCCCATGAAGGAGGGGGACAGCACCGAGCCCAGGTACTTCTGGGACTGCCCCGGGGACGCGCCGCTCTGGGGCCGCGCGGCCGGCGGCGACTGCAGCGGGCGGATGATGGGCGAGGGGCTGGAGCCCCCCAGGCCGGCGTAGGGCAGGGGGGGCCCGGGGGGCATGGCGGGCGAGTGGCCGGTGCTGTAGGTGAGCGAGGGGCTGGCGGTGGGCAGCCCCTGCGAGGGGGCCGGCGGGCCGTAGCCCCCGGCCTGGCCGCCCTCGGGCTGCACCGCGTAGGGCAGCGCCTGGAGCTGCTCGGGCGAGTAGGTGCCCCCCCCGCTGACGCAGGGCTGCAGCCCCCCCTGCGCCGCCCCCTGCCCCCCGCCCTGGTAAGCGGGGGCTTTGCCCCCCAGCTCCCCGCCCTGCCCGCCCGCGAACCCCCCCGCGGGCTGCGCCCCCCCGCCCAGGCTCGGGGGGGCCCCCGGGGGGCCGCTGTAGCCCGGGGCCCCCCCCATGGCCAGCAGGCTCTGGGGGGGCTGCCCGGGCGAGTAGGCGGGCGACTGGCTGGCGATGACGGAGCTGGGCTTGGGGGTGCCGGGGGTGTAGCCGCTCTGGCACTTGGGGGTGTTGGTGGAGCGGGGGGGCGGCTGCCGCGACGCCGAGTAGCTCTTGGACTTGCCCCCCCCCGCGCCGCCGCCGCCCCCCGGGGCCGCCGCCCCGTTGCCCCCCGCGCTGCCCCCCGAGTAGGCGGGCGACTGGATGATGGGCCGGTAGCCCGGCTCGGGCCGGGGGGCCGGCGGAGGGGGGGGGCGGCGCGGCCTTGGGGGGCTGCTGGGAGCCCTCGGAGCTGGCGGGCGACTGGTCGCCCAGGGGGCTGCAGGACAGGGGGGCGCGGTGGGGGGGCACCTGCTGGTAGGAGCCCCCGCAGCTCAGGTAGTGCTGCAGGCTGTGGGCCGGGGGGGGGGGGCGGCGCGGGGGGCAGCTGGGGCTGGGCCCCCCCGGGCCGCTGGTAGTGCTTGATGACGCTGTCCTGTCGCGATATGGCCCGGTCGCCGCCGCCCCCCCCCCGCCGCGCCGCCCGCCGCCGCCGCCGCTCCCGCCCCCCCAAAAACGGGCGCGTTGTAGAGCTGGGGGGGCTGCTCGGCGGGCAGCGGGGCCGACAGCAGGTTGAACTGGGACGAACTGGGAGCCGGGCGGTACGGGGGGGTCTGGGCGGGCAGCGCCGAGCCCAGCACGGCCGAGCCCAGGCGCTCGAAGCCCAGCGAGGAGGGCACGGCGGGCTGGGCGGGCTTGATGTGCAGCAGAGGGTCGTGCGGGGACAGCAGCCCGTTGGAGCCGGGGCTGAAGGCGGCCTCGGGCAGGCTCAGCGGGGACCCCACCGGGAAGCTGCGGCCCCCGAAGGACGCCGGGTGCTGGTAAGGGCCGAGCGCCGACGACGACGGGAACGTCCCCGAGCCGGGAAGGGCCCCCGAGATGAAGAGCTCGGCCGGGGCCGGCGTGTGCATGGCTGGGGAGGGGGGACACGGGGGTCAGGGCGGGGAGGAACAGGGGGATTTAGGGGGTGGGGGAGAGGGGGAGGGCCCTGGAGTGAGGGGGGACCCTCCTGGGGGGGGTAGAGACTTCTCTGAGGTAAGTAGGAACCCCCGGGGGTAAGTGGGGACCCTCCTGGGGTGGGTAAAGATCTCTCTGAGGTAAGTAGAGACCCTCTGGGGTAAGTGGGGACCCTCCTGGGGTGGGTACAGACTTCTCTGGGGTAAGTGGGGACCCTCCTGGGGTAAGTGGGGACCCTCCTGGGGTGAGTGGGGACCCTCCTGGGGTGGGTAGAGACTGCTCTGGGGTAAGTAGGGACCCTCTGGGGTAAGTGGGGACCCTCCTGGGGTGAGTGGGGACCCTCCTGGAGTGGATAAAGATCTCTCTAGGGTAAGTAGAGACTCTCTGGGGTAAGTGGGGACCCTCCTGGGGGTTGGGGGGTAGAGACTTCTCTGGAGTAAGTAGGGACCCTCTGGGGTGAGTGGGGACCCTCCTGGGGTGGGTACAGACTTCCCTGAGGTAAGTAGGGACCCCCTGGAGTACATAGAGACACCACTGGAGTGGGTAGAGACTTCTCTGGGGTAAGTAGGGACCCTCCTGGGGTAAGTGCGGACCCCCCCGGAGCAGAACGAGCCCCCCAGTGCAGGATGAGACCCCCCCAAGGGCAGAACAAGCCCCCTAAGGACGCAACACTCACAACCAGGACCCCCCGGTGCAGGATAAGAGCCCCCCAAAAGCACAAGTGACCCCCCCCGGGCCCCCCCTCGGTTCCAGCCCCCCCTGGCCGGGGTAGAGCCCCCCCAGACCCACCGGTCTGCCAGGAGGGGGTGCGGAACTGGGAGAGCAGGGAGGAGGCCGAGGGGCCGGGCTGGGGCCCGCGCGACTCCAGCGCCGAGATGAGGTTCATCACCGAGGCGTCGGGGGCCGCCCCGCCCGCGTGGTGCAGCCCCGTCTCGAAGAGCCCCGACAGCCCTGCGGGCACGGGGGCACCGTGGGGATACCGTGGGGGCATCGGGGGGACATCGTGGGGGCACCGTGGGGACACCGCGGGGGCATCGGGGGGACATCATAGGGACACCAAGGGGACATCATGGGGACACCACGGGGACATCGTGGGGACATCGCGGGGACACCAAGGGGACACCAAGGGGAGACCAAGGGGACATCGTGGGGACATCGCGGGGACACCAAGGGGACACCAAGGGGAGACCAAGGGGACATCGTGGGGACATCGTGGGGACATCGTGGGGACATCATGGGGACACCAAAGGGACACCAAGGGGACGTGAGGACACCAAGGGGACACCGCGGGGACATCGTGGGGACATGGGGACACCAAGGGGACACCGTTGGGACGTCGGGGGGACACCACGGGGGCATCGGGGGGACACCGTGGGGACATCGTGGGGACATGGGGAGACCGTGGGGACACCGCGGGGACATCATGGGGACATGGGGACACCAAGGGGACATCGTGGGGACATGGGGACACCACAGGGACATCACGGGGACATCGTGGGGACATCGTGGGGACATGGGGACACCAAGGGGACATGGGGACACCACAGGGACATCACGGGGACATCGTGGGGACATCGTGGGGACATGGGGACACCAAGGGGACATGGGGACACCACAGGGACATCACGGGGACATCGTGGGGACATCGTGGGGACATCGGGGGGGCACCGTGGGGACACCGCGGGGGCATCGGGGGGACATCATAGGGACACCAAGGGGACATCATGGGGACACCACGGGGACATCGTGGGGACATCGCGGGGACACCAAGGGGACACCAAGGGGAGACCAAGGGGACATCGTGGGGACATCGTGGGGACATCACGGGGACACCAAGGGGAGACCAAGGGGACATCGTGGGGACATCGTGGGGACATCGTGGGGACATCATGGGGACACCAAAGGGACACCAAGGGGACATGAGGACACCAAGGGGACACCGCGGGGACATCGTGGGGACATGGGGACACCAAGGGGACACCGTTGGGACGTCGGGGGGACACCACGGGGGCATCGGGGGGACACCGTGGGGACATCGTGGGGACATGGGGAGACCGTGGGGACACCGCGGGGACATCACGGGGACATGGGGACACCAAGGGGACATCGTAGGGACATGGGGACACCACAGGGACATCACGGGGACATCGTGGGGACATCGTGGGGACATCGTGGGGACATGGGGACACCAAGGGGACATGGGGACACCACAGGGGCACCGTGGGAACACCGCGGGGACATCGGGGGGACACCACGGGGACACCAAGGGGACGTCGTGGGGACATCGTGGGGACATCGTGGGGACACCGCGGGGACACCGCGGGGACATCATGGGGACATGGGGACACCATGGGGACACCGCGGGGACACGGGGAGACCGTGGGGACACCGCGGGGACATCGGGGGGACATCGTGGGGACACCACGGGGACACGGGGACACCAAGGGGACATCGGGGGGACATGGGGACACCAAGGAGACACGGGGAGACCGTGGGGCACCAAGGGGACATCGTGGGGACCTCATGGGGGCATCATGGGGACATCATGGGGACACCGTGGGGACATCGTGGGGACACCAAGGGGACATGGGGACAGCAAGGGGACACTGCGGGGACATCGTGGGGACATCGGGGGGACACCAAGGGGACGCGGGGAGACCGTGGGGACACCGCGGGGACATCATGGGGACACCAAGGGGACATGGGGACACCACGGGGACACCGTGGGGACACCATGGGGACATCATGGGGACATGGGGACACGAAGGGGACACGGGGACACCATGGGGACACCGTGGGGACACCATGGGGACACCAAGGGGACACGGGGAGACCAAGGGGACACCAAGGGGACACCAAGGGGGCACCGTGGGGACACCGCGGGGACATGGGGACATGGGGACACCAAGGGGAGACCTCAGGGACACCTTGGGGACACCGTGGGGACACCGCGGGGACATGGGGACACCAAGGGGACACCACGGGGACATGGGGATATCATGGGGACATGGGGACACCAAGAGGAGACCAAGGGGACACCACGGGGACACCAAGGGGACATCGGGGGGACACCACGGGGACACCACAGGGACATGGGGACACCACAGGGACACCAAGGGGACACCAAGGGGGATACCGCGGGGACATGGGGACACCTTGGGGACATGAGGACACCACGGGGACATCGGGGGGACACCGCAGGGATATGGGGACACCAAGGGGACACCACGGGGACACCACGGGGACATGGCAGGGAGATCACGGGGACACCAAGGGGACATCATGGGGACACCACGGGGACATCGTGGGGACATGGGGACACCGCGGGGACATTGTGGGGACATCGTGGGGACATCGTGGGGACACCGCGGGGACATCGTGGGGACATCGTGGGGACATAGGGACACCAAGGGGACACGGGGAGACCTCAGGGACACCGCGGGGGCATCGAGGGGACATCATGGGGAGACCGTGGGGACACCGCGGGGACATCGGGGGGACACCACGGGGAGACCAAGGGGACACGGGGAGACCGTGGGGACACCGCGGGGACATCGGGGGGACACCACGGGGAGACCAAGGGGACACGGGGAGACCGTGGGGACACCGCGGGGACATCGGGGGGACACCACGGGGAGACCAAGGGGACACGGGGACACCGTGGGGACACCGCGGGGACATCGTGGGGACACCAAGGGGACATCGTGGGGACACCAAGGGGACATGGGGACAGCAAGGGGACACCGCGGGGACATCGTGGGGACATCATGGGGACATCGTGGGGACATCGTGGGGACACCACGGGGACACCAAGGGGAGACCTCAGGGACACGGGGACACCGTGGGGACACCACGGGGACATCGCGGGGACATCGGGGGGACATGGGGACACCACGGGGACACCAAGGGGACATGGGGACACCAAGGGGACACGGGGAGACCAAGGGGACACCAAGGGGACACCAAGGGGACACCGTGGGGACACCGCGGGGACACCACGGGGACATGGGGACACCTTGGGGACACCATGGCTGTGGCCCCCCAGGGACAAGGGACACCTTGGGGACACCCTGGGGACATGGGGACACCTTGGGGACACCCTGAGGACACCCTGGGGACATGGGGACACCTTGGGCACACCTTGGGAACACCCTGGGGACATAGGGACACCTTGGGGACACGGGGACACCTCAGAGACTCCTCAAGACATGGGGACATGCGGGGGGACATGGATGGAGTGCAGGGACACAGGGACACAGGGTGGGGTGACACAGGGACACGGGGTTGGGGTGACAAAGGGACGTGGGGTCAGGGTGACACGGAGACAAAGGGACACGGGGTGGGGTGACACAGGGAGTGTGGGGTTGGGGTGACACAGGGAGTGTGGGGTTGGGGTGACACAGGGACACGGGGTTGGGGTGACACGGGAACAAAGGGACACTGGGGTGGGGTGACACAGGGACTGTGGGGTTGGGGTGACACAGGGACACGGGGTTGGGGTGACACGGGAACAAAGGGACACTGGGGTGGGGTGACACAGGGACTGTGGGGTTGGGGTGATGTGAGGTCAGGGTGACACAGGGACACGGTGACGTGGGGACAAAGGGCTGTGGTGAGAGTGGACCCCAAACTGGGGGGCAGGGGGTGGGTTTGGACCCCAAATTGGGGGAAATGTGAGGGGAAAATGGCGGGAAATGTGAGGGGAAAAGGGAGGGAAATGTGAGGGGAAAAGGGCAGGAAAATAAAGAGAAATGTAAGAGAAAAAATGGTGGGAAAGGTGATGGCACAAAAAAATGGCAAGAAATGTGAGGAAAAGGGGTGGGAAATGTGAGGGGAAAATGGAGAGAAATGTGAGAGAAAAAGAGTGGGAAATTTGACAAAAAAAGGAGAGAAATGTGAGGGGAAAAGGGAGGGAAATGTGAGGGGAAAAGGGAGGGAAATGTGAGGGGAAAATGGAGGGAAATGTGAGGGGAAAATGGAGGGAAATGTGAGGGGAAAAGGGAGAGAAATGTGAGGGGAAAAGGGAGGGAAATGTGAGAAAGAAAAACAGCGGGAAATGTGAAGGGAAACGAGTGGGAAATGGGAGGGGAAAAGAGAGAGAAATGTGAGAAGAAAAATGGTGGGAAATGTGAGAGGAAAATGGCGGGAAACGTGAGGGGAAAAGGGCGGGAAATGTGAGAGAAAAAAGTGGGAAATGTGAGAGAAAAAAGTGGGAAATGTGAGAGAAAAAAGTGGGAAATGTGTGGGGAAAAGGGAGGGAAATGTGAGAGGAAAAGGATGGGAAATGTGAGAGAGAAAAATGGTGAGAAAAAATGGCAGTAAACATGAGGAAAAGGGTAAGAAATGTGAGGGAAAAAAGGCGAGAAATGTAAGGGGAAAAGGAGAGAAATGTGAAGAGCAATAATGGAAAACATGACAGAGAAAAATGGCGGGGAAAAAATGGCGGGAAACGTGAGGGCACAAAAAGGGCGGGAAACGTGAGGGGAAAAGGGCGGGAAACGTGAGGGAGAAATGGCGGGAAACGTGAGGGGGAAATGGAGGGAAATGTGAGGGGGAAATGGAGGGAAATGTGAGGGGGAAATGGAGGGAAATGTGAGGGGGAAATGGAGGGAAATGTGAGGGGGAAATGGAGGGAAATGTGAGGGGGAATGGGTGAGAAATGTGAGGGGAAAATGGAGGGAAAGGTGATTGAAAAATGGTGGGAAAAAATGGCGGAAAATGTGAGGGCACAAAAAGGGCGGGAAAGGTGAGGGAAAGGGGTGGGATACGTGAGGGGAAAAGAGTGAAAAAGGTGAAGGGAAAATGGAGAGAAATGTGAGAGGAAAAGGGTGGGAAATGTGAGGAGAAAAACAGGGAAACGTGAGGAGAAAAACAGGGAAACGTGAGGAGAAATGGTGGGAAACATGACAGAGAAAAATGGTGGGAAATGTGAGGGCACGAAAAGGGCGGGAAAGGTGAGGGAAAGGGGTGGGAAATGTGAGGGGAAAATGGAGGGAAATGTGAGAGGAAAAGGGAGGGAAATGTGAGGGGAAAAGGGAGGGAAATGTGAGGGGAAAAGGGAGGGAAATGTGAGAGGAAAAGGGAGGGAAATGTGAGGGGAAAAGGAGGGAAATGTGAGGGAAAAAGGGAGGGAAATGTGAGAGGAAAAGGGACGGAAATGTGAGGGGAAAATAGAGGGAAATGTGAGGGGAAAAGGGACGGAAATGTGAGGGGAAAATAGAGGGAAATGTGAGGGGAAAAGGGAGGGAAATGTGAGGGGAAAAGGGAGGGAAATGTGAGGGGAAAATAGAGGGAAATGTGAGGGGAAAATAGAGGGAAATGTGAGGGGAAAAGGGAGGGAAATGTGAGAGGAAAAGGGAGGGAAATGTGAGGGAAAGGGGCGGGAAATGTGAGGAAAAAAGGATGGGAAATGTGAGGAAAAAAGGATGGGAAATGTGAGGGGAAAATAGAGGGAAATGTGAGGGGAAAATGGAGGGAAATGTGAGGGGAAAAGGGAGGGAAATGTGAGAGGAAAATAGAGGGAAAGGTGAGAGAAAAAAATGGCGGGAAAAAAATGGCAGAAAATGTGAGGGCACCAAAAGGGTGACAGGAGATGACAGGAGATAACACAGGGTGACAATGGCTGCCCTCGGGTGACAGTGGGTGTCCCCGGGTACCCCCAGGTGACACAGGGTGACAGGAGATAACACAGGGTGACAATGGCTGCCCTCGGGTGACAGTGGGTGTCCCTGGGTACCCCCAGGTGACACAGGGTGACAGGAGGTGCCCTCGGGTGACACCTTGGGTGCCCCCAGGTGACACAGGGTGACAGAAAGTAACATGGGGTAACAGTGGGTGCCCTCGGGTGACAGTGGGTGTCCCTGGGTGTCCCCAGGTGACAAAGGGTGACAGGAGATGACACAGGGTGACAATGGGTGCCCTCGGGTGACAGTGGGTGTCCCTGGGTGCCCCCAGGTGACACAGAATGACAGGAGATAACACAGGGTGACAATGGGTGCCCTCAGGTGACAGTGGGTGTCCCTGGGTGCCCCCAGCTGACACGGGGTGATGACAGGAGATAACACAGGGTGACAGTGGGTGCCCTCAGGTGACAGTGGGTGTCCCTGGGTGCCCCCAGGTGACACAGGGTGACAGGAGATAACACAGGATGACAGTGGGTGCCCTCAGGTGACAGTGGGTGTCCCCGGGTGCCCCCAGGTGACACAGGGTGACAGTGGGTGCCCTCAGGTGACAGTGGGTGTCCTTGGGTGTCCCCAGGTGACACAGGGTGACAGTGGGTGCCCTCAGGTGACAGCGGGTGACAGAAGGTATCATGGGGTGACAGTGGGTGCCCTCAGGTGACAGTGGGTGTCCCCGGGTGCCCCCAGGGTGACACGGGGGGACAGTGGGTGCCCCAGAGTGTTCTGGGGTGACAGCAGCTGGCGGTGGCTGTGACGGGGTGACACGGGGTGACAGCAGGTGACAACAGGTGACAGTAGGTGACAGCAGGTGAGAGCAGGTGACACGGGGTGCCCGCGGGGCCGTACCTGGGGGGTGGTGGTTGGCAGCATAGCCCTGCAGAGGGTGGGGGGCTCCGTAGGGCTGTCGGTGCAGCAGGTCGGGGTCGGGGTGGGACCCCCGCGAGCCCCCGTACACCAGGCTGGGGAGAGGAGACAGTGTCACATGGGTGTCACCCCCCAAAGACCCCCCCAAACACCCCTGTACACCAGGCTGGGGACAGAGGACAGTGTCACACAGGTGTCATCCCCCCAAACAGCCCTTCAGCCCTCACAGACCCCCCAAACACCCCCCTACCCCAGGCTGGGGACAGAGGACAGTGTCACACGAGTGTCACCCCCCCAAACAGCCCTTCAGCCCTCACAGACCCCCCAAACACCCCCCTACCCCAGGCTGGGGAGAGGGGACAGTGTCACATGGGTGTCACCCCCCCAAACAGCCCTTCAGCCCTCACAGACCCCCCAAACACCCCCTGTACCCCAGGCTGGGGACAAGGGACAGTGTCACAATGGGTGTCACCCCCCAAACAGCCCTTCAGCCCTCACAGACCCCCCAAACACCCCCTGTACACACCAGGGGACAGTGTCACAATGGGTGTCACCCCCCCAAACAGCCCTTCAGCCCTCACAGACCCCCCAAACACCCCCTGTACACACCAGGGGACAGGGGACAGTGTCACACAAATGTCACCCCCCAAACAGCCCTTCAGCCCTCACAGACCCCCCCCAAACACCCCCCCTACCCCAGGCTGGGGACAGAGCACAGTGTCACAATGGGTGTCACCCCCCAAACACCCCCCCAAACACCCCCCTACCCCAGGCTGGGGACAGAGAACAGTGTCACAATGGGTGTCACCCCCCAAACAGCCCTTCAGCCCTCACAGACCCCCCCAAACAACCCTGTACACCAGGCTGGGGACAGAGAACAATGTAACAATGGGTGTCACCCCCCAAACACCCCCCCAAACACCCCCCTACCCCAGGCTGGGCACAGGGGACAGTGTCACACAGATGTCACCCCCCAAACACTCCTTCAACCTCCACAGACCCCCCCCAAACAACCCTGTACACACCAGGGGACGGTGTCACACAGATGTCACCCCCCCAAACAGCCCTTCACCCCTCACAGACCCCCCAAACACCCCCCATACACAACAAGGGACAAGGGACAGTGTCACAATGGGTGTCACCCCCCAAACACCCCTTCAACCTCCACAGACCCCCCCAAACCCCCCCTGTACACAACAGGGGACAGAGGACAGTGTCACACGAGTGTCACCCCCCCAAACAGCCCTTCAGCCTCCACAGATCCCCCCAAACACCCCCCTACCCCAGGTTGGGGACAGAGCACAGTGTCACACGAGTGTCACCCCCCCAAACAGCCCTTCAGCCCTCACAGACCCCCCAAACACCCCCTGTACACGACAGGGGACAGGGGACAGTGTCACAATGGGTGTCACCCCCCCAAACACCCCCCCAAACACCCCCCGTACACCAGGATAGGGACAGAGGACACAGTGTCACAGTGGGTGTCACCCCCCAAACAGCCCTTCAGCCCTCACAGACCCCCCAAACACCCCCTGTACACCAGACTGGGGACAAGGGACAGTGTCACAATGGGTGTCACCCCCCAAACACCCCTTCAACCTCCACAGATGCCCCAAACACCCCCTGTACACGACAGGGGACAGGGAACAGTGTCACAATGGGTGTCACCCCCCAAACAGCCCTTCAGCCCTCACAGACCCCCCAAACAC
>NW_026138560.1:0-26315 GCF_025592945.1 Manacus candei
GGGATTTGGGGGTCGGGTTTTTTGGGGTTTTTTTGGGGAGGTTTTGGGGGTATTTTGGAGTCTTTGACCCCCCTATTTTTGCCCCCAAGAAGGTGGTTTTGAGGGGACATTTTAGGTCATTTTTGGGCTATTTTAGGTCATTTTGGGGGGGATATTTTAGGTCATTTTTGGGCTATTTCGGGGTATTTTGGGGTCGGGTTTTTTCGGGGCTCTCATGGGGGGTTTTGGGGGGTCCCGAGGGGTATTTTGGGGTCTCTGACCCCCCTTTTTTTGCCCCCCCTCTCCAGAAAGTGTCCCCGGGGGGTCTCCCCACCTTCTCCGCCCACCCCGCCCGGTTCTCCCCCGACGACAAATTCTCCCGGCACCGTTTGGCCCTAAAACGGCGTTTTGGGGTCCTGCCCACCCAGAAGGGACGGGCCGTGCTCTGAGGGGGGACCCCAAAAACCCCCCAGGGGGAGGAGGAGGAAGAGGAGCCGAAACAGAGCGAAAATGACCCAAAACGGAGGAAAAATGACCCGAAACGGAGCGAAAATGACCCAAAATGGAGGGAAAATGATGTGAAATGGAGGAAAAATGACCCAAAATGGAGGAAAAATGACCTGAAATGGAGGAAAAATGACCCGAAATGGAGCAAAAATAAACTGAAATAAAACTTGAACAAAAATTGAGTGAATTAGTGACTGAAATGACCCAAAACGGAGCAAAAAATGACACTGGGAGCCCTGGGAGGAGGGTACTGGGAGGGCACGCCCACCACGCCACAAACCACGCCCACCACGCCACAAACCACACCCCCTTAGGCAGGAAAAACCCCACCCACAAGGCCAAAAAGCCACGCCCACAACGCGGAACCACGCCCTTAGCTAGGAAGCCACGCCCTTAGCTAGGAAGCCACGCCCTTAGCTAGGAAGCCACGCCCTTAGCCGGGAAGCCACGCCCACGACGCGGCCGCCGCGCGGGTGATGTCACAAGCCACGCCCCTTAGAGAAAACCGCGCCCACAACGCCTCAAGCCCCGCCCCCCTTACGTCGCTTGCGTCGCCTCCTAGCAACGCCCGCGCCGCCGTGACGTCACTTCCGCGGCGCTCCAAGATGGCGGCGGCGGGAGGAGGAGGAGGAGGAGGCGGCGGCGGCGGCGGCGCCGGAGCGGCCCCGGAGGGCCCGGGGGGGCCCGGGGGGGTCTCGGGGGGCCCCGGGGTGGGATCGGAGACCCCCGGGGGCCCCTCGGGGCCGGAGCGAGGCCCCTCCGGCGGGTCGGGGGCGCCGGGAGGGCCCCGCGACTCGGAGGTGGCGGTGGAGATCGGGGAGACCTACCTGTGCAGGAGGGGGGACGGCAGCTGGCGTGAGTCCCGCCGGGGGGACTGGGGGGACTGGGGGGACTGGGAGGACTGGGAGCGGGGCCGGGGACCCTCCCGGTGCCGGACTGGGCCCCGACTGGTGCCGGTTGCCCCCCCAGACTCGGCCGAGGTGATCCAGTCCCGCCTCAACGAGCAGGAGAACCGCGAGGAGTTCTACGTGCACTACGTGGGCTGTGAGCGCTGGGGGGCACTGGGAGGGACTGGGAGGGACTGGGAGGCACTGGGAGGCACTGGGAGGCACTGGGAGGGGGCGGGGGAGATGGGAAAGGGCGCTGGGAGGGGGGTTGAGGGCGATGGGATGACACTGGGGAGCACTGGGATGACTCTTGGATGATCCTGGGAGCACTGGGATGAGACTGGGGTGACTCTTGGTTGATACTGGGAGCACTGGGATGACACTGGGGTGACTCTTGGATGATCCTGGGAGCGCTGGGATGACACTGGGGTGACTCTTGGATGATACTGGGAGCGCTGGGATGACACTGGGGTGACTCTTGGATGATACTGGGAGCGCTGGGATGACACTGGGATGACTCTTGGATGATACTGGGAGCACTGGAGTGGCACTGGGAGCACTGGGATGTTACTGGGAGCACTGGGGGGGTCCCCAGCGCCCCGGCTGAGGTCCCAGTGCTCCCAGTTAACCGCCGGCTGGACGAGTGGGTGGACAGGAACCGTCTGGCCCTGAGCACTGGGGTGGCACTGGGAGCACTGGGGTGGCTCTTGGTGGATACTGGGAGCACTGGGGTGTTACTGGGAGCACTGGGGGGGTCCCCAGCGCCCCGGCTGAGGTCCCAGTGCTCCCAGTTAACCGCCGGCTGGACGAGTGGGTGGACAGGAACCGTCTGGCCCTGTCCAAGTCGCTCAAAGAGGCCGCCCAGAAGAGCTCGGAGCCCTTCCTGGGCGAGCTGGCCGAGCCCGAGCGCAAAATCACCCGCAACCAGAAACGCAAGCACGACGAGATCAACCACGTCCAGAAGGTGCTGGGGGGC
Organism: Manacus candei; assembly: GCF_025592945.1. Classification (NCBI taxonomy): domain Eukaryota; kingdom Metazoa; phylum Chordata; class Aves; order Passeriformes; family Pipridae; genus Manacus; species Manacus candei. Next base: position 2,350 of record NW_026138560.1, read on the forward strand.
ACTGGGGGGCACTGGGAGGCACTGGGAGGGACTGGGAGGGACTGGGAGGGGATTGGGGGCGGTGGGAGGGACTGGGAGGGGGTTTGGGGGCACTGGTAGGGGGTTTGGGGGCACTGGGAGGCACTGGGAGGGGGTTTGGGGGCATTGGGAGGCACTGGGAGGGACTGGGAGGGACTGGGAGGGCGTTAAGGGGCACTGGGAGGGACTGGGAGGGAGTTTGGGGGCACTGGGAGGGGTTTGGAGGCACTGGGAGGGGGTTTGGGGGCACTGGGAGGAACTGGGAGGGGGTTTGGGAGTGGTGGGAGGGGGTTTGGGGGCACTGGGGGGACTGGGAGGGGGTTTGGGAGCACTGGGAGGCACTGGGAGGCACTGGGAGGGGGTTTGGGGGCGGTGGGAGGGGGTTTGGGGGCACTGGGAGGCACTGGAAGGGGGTTTGGAGGCACTGGGAGGGAGCTTGGGGGTATTGGGAGGCACTGGGAGGCACTGGGAGGGGGTTTGGGGGCACTGGGAGGGGGTTTGGGGGCACTGGGAGGGACTGGGAGGGGGTTTGGAGGCACTGGGAGGCACTGGGGGGATGCTGAGGGGCACTGGGAGGGACTGGGAGGGGGGTTGGGGGCACTGGGGGGCACTGGGAGGGCACTGGGAGGGACTGGGAGGGGGTTTGGGGGCACTGGGAGGGGTTTGGGGGCGGTGGGAGGGCACTGGGAGGGGGTTTGGGGGCACTGGGAGGGAGCTTGGGGGGCACTGTGGGCACTTTTGGGGGCACTGGGAGGCACTGGGAGGGCACTGGGGCCACATTAGGGGGCACTGGGAGGACATTGAGGGGCACTGGGAGCACTGGGAGGGCACTGGGAGGGGCTCTGGGGGCACTGAGAGGGCACTGGGAGGGTGTTGGGAGCACTGGGAGGGTGTTAGAGGGGCAAACTGGGAGGGCACTGGGATGCCACTGGGAGTTACTGGGGGGCCCCTGAGGGTTTTACTGGAGCCCCTGCAACCTCAAACTGGTCCTTACTGGTGCCAACTGGTCCTTAATGCTCCAAACTGGTCCTTACTGGTGCCAACTGGTCCTTAATGCTCCAAACTGGTCCTTACTGGTGCCAACTGGTCCTTACTGGTGCCAACTGGTCTTTAACGCTCCAAACTGGTCCTTACTGGTGCCAACTGGTCCATACTGGTGCCCTTTGCAGACCTACGCCGAGATGGACCCGACCACGGCCGCCTTGGAGAAGGAGCACGAGGCCGTGAGTGACCTGGGGGGGGGTGGTGGGCGGGGTCCAGGTGTGCCCAGGTGTGTCCCAGGTGTGTTTGGGTGTGTCCCAGGTGTGTTTGGGTGTGTCCCAGGTGTGTTTGGGTGTGTTTGGGTGTGTCCCAGGTGTGTCCTTAGATGTCTCAGGTGTGTTTGGGTGTGTCCCAGGTGTGTCCAGGTGTGTCCAGGTGTGTTTGGGTGTGTCCCAGGTGTGTCCAGGTGTGTTTGGGTGTGTCCCAGGTGTGTTTGGGTGTGTCCCAGGTGTGTCCCAGGTGTGTCCCAGGTGTGTCCCAGGTGTGTCCCAGGTGTGTTTGGGTGTGTCCGGGTGTGTTTGGGTGTGTCTCAGCTGTGTTTGGGTGTGTCCCAGGTGTGTCCCCAGATGTCCCAGGTGTGTCCCAGGTGTGTCCCAGGTGTGTCCTTAGATGTCCCAGGTGTGTTTGGTTGTGTCCCAGGTGTGCCCAGGTGTGTTTGGGTGTGTCCCAGGTGTGTCCTCAGATATCCCAGGTGTGTCCAGGTGTGTCCCCAGGTGTGTCTCACCTGTCTCAGGTGTGTCCCCAGGTGTGTCTCACCTGTCTTAGGTGTGTCCCAGGTGTGTCTCACCTGTCTGTGCAGATCACCAAGGTGAAGTACGTGGACAAGATCCACATCGGGCACTTCGAGATCGACGCCTGGGGGGGTTTGGGGTCGGTTTGGGGTCAGTTTAGGGTACCCCAGGTGTGTCTCACCTGTCCCAGGTGTGTCTCACCTGTCTGTGCAGATCACCAAGGTGAAGTACGTGGACAAGATCCACATCGGGCACTTCGAGATCGACGCCTGGTACTTCTCCCCATTCCCGGAGGATTATGGGAAGCAGCCCAAGCTCTGGATCTGCGAGTTCTGCCTCAAGTACATGAAGTTCGAGAGGACCTACCGCCTGCACCTGGTACCTGGGCGCACCTGGGGGCACCTGGGGGCACCTGGGGGGCACCTGGGGGAGGGGGGATACACCTGGGACATACCTGGGGAGGTGGGATACACCTGGGATATACCTGGGGGGCACCTGGGGGAGGTGGGACACACCTGGGATACACCTGGGCACACCTGGGGGCACCTGGGGGGCACCTGGGGGAGGTGGGACACACCTGGGGGGCACCTGGGATATACCTGGGGGTACCTGGGGGCACCTGGGGGGCACCTGGGGGAGGGGGGACGCACCTGGGATACACCTGGGGGAGGTGGGATACACCTGGGATATACCTGGGCACACCTGGGGGCACCTGGGGGGCACCTGGGGGAGGAGGGACGCACCTGGGGGGCACCTGGGATACCTGGGATATACCTGGGATATACCTGGGGGAGGTGGGGCGCACCTGGGGGCACCTGGGGGGCACCTGGGGGAGGGGGGACACACCTGGGATATACCTGGGGGCACCTGGGGGCACCTGGGGGAGGTGGGACACACCTGGGATATACCTGGGATATACCTGGGGGCACCTGGGGGGCACCTGGGGGAGGTGGGATACACCTGGAGGGCACCTGGGATATACCTGGGGGTACCTGGGGGCACCTGGGGGAGGGGGGATGCACCTGGGATATACCTGGGATACACCTGGGGGCACCTGGGATACACCTGGGGGAGGGGGGATACACCTGGGGGGCAGCTGGGATACACCTGGGGGCACCTGGGGGCACCTGGGGGGCACCTGGGGGAGGTGGGACACACCTGGGGGGCACCTGGGATATACCTGGGATATACCTGGGATATACCTGGGCGCACCTGGGGGGCACCTGGGGGGCACCTGGGGGAGGTGGGACGCACCTGGGGGGCACCTGGGATACACCTGGATATAGCTGGGGGGCACCTGGGATATACCTGGGCACACCTGGACTTACCTGGGGCACATCTGGGCACGTTCGGGGTACACCTGGACTTACCTGGGGCACACCTGGGGCACACCTGGGGCACACCTGGGCTTACCCAGGGCACACCTGGGCACACCTGGGGCACACCTGGACTTACCTGGGGCACACCTGGGTGCACCTGGGGGTCACCTGGGCACACCTGGGCTTATCTGGGGCACACCTGTGCGCCCCCTCACCTGTGCCCACCCGGTCAGGGGCAGTGCCAGTGGCGGCAGCCGCCGGGGCGGGAGATTTACCGCAAGAGCAACATCTCCGTCTACGAGGTGGACGGCAAGGACCACAAGGTACGGCCCCGGGCACACCTGGGGGGGGGGACAGACACACCTGTGCCCACCTGTGCCCACCTGGGACGCGCCTGTGCCCCGCCCAGATCTACTGCCAGAACCTGTGCCTGCTGGCCAAGCTGTTCCTGGACCACAAGACCCTCTACTTCGACGTGGAGCCCTTCGTGTTCTACCTGCTCACCGAGGTCGACCGGCACGGGGCGCACATCGTGGGCTACTTCTCCAAGGTGGGCGCTCACCTGGGGCACCTGTGTGCTCATGTCACCTCACCTGTGTCACCTGTGTTACCTGTGCCCACATCGTGGGGTGCTTGGCCAAGGTGGGCACTCACCTGGGGCCTCACCTGGGGCACCTCACCTGTGTTACCTGGGGCACCTGGGGCACCTGTGCCCACATCGTGGGCTACTTCTCCAAGGTGGGCGCTCACCTGGGGCCTCACCTGGGGCACCTGGGGCACCTCACCTGTGTTACCTGGGGCACCTGGGGCACCTGTGCCCACATCGTGGGGTGCTTGGCCAAGGTGGGCACTCACCTGGGGCCTCACCTGGGGCACCTGGGGCACCTCACCTGTGTTACCTGGGGCACCTGTGTCACCTGTGCCCACATCGTGGGGTGCTTGGCCAAGGTGGGCACTCACCTGGGGCACCTGGGGCACCTCACCTGTGTTACCTGTGTCACCTGTGCCCACATCGTGGGCTACTTCTCCAAGGTGGGCACTCACCTGGGGCCTCACCTGGGGCCTCACCTGGGGCACCTCACCTGTGTGCTCCTGTCACCCCTTGTCTGCTGCTGTCACCTCACCTGGGGCACCTGGGGCACCTGTGCCCACATCGTGGGGTGCTTGGCCAAGGTGGGCACTCACCTGGGGCCTCACCTGGGGCACCTCCCCTGTGTTACCTGTGTCACCTGTGTTACCTGTGCCCACGTTGTGGGGTACTTCTCCAAGGGGGGCACTCACCTGGGGCACCTGGGGCACCTGTGTGCTCATGTCACCTCACCTGTGTCACCTGTGTCACCTGTGTCACCTGTGCCTACATTGTGGGGTGCTTGGCCAAGGTGGGCACTCACCTGGCGCCTCACCTGGGGCCTCACCTGGGGCACCCCCTGTGTGCTCCTGTCAGCCCCTGCCCACCTGTGTCACCTCACCTGTGTCACCTGTGTCACCTCCCCTGTGTCACCTCCCCTGTGTCACCTCCCCTGTGTCACCCCAATGTCCCCAAAGTCCCAAACACTCCAAATCTACTCAAATGTCCCCAAATCCCCAAATGTCCCCAAATGTCCCCCAATGTCCCCAAATCCCCTCAATGTTCCCAAATGTCCCCAAATTCTCCCAATCCTCTCAATCCTCCCAAATGTCCCCAATGTCCCCAATGCCCCCAAACCCCCTAAATTGTCCCCAAATCCCCCAAATCCTCCCAATGTCCCCAAACCCCCCAATCCCCCCAATGCCCCCAAATCCCCCAAATGTCCCCAAATCCCCCCAATGTCCCCAATGCCCCCAAATCCCCTCAATGTCCCCAAATCCCCCCAATCCTCTCAATCCCCCAAATCCCCCAAATCCTCCCAATGCCCCCAAACCCCCCAATGTCCCCAAATCCCCCCAAATCCCCTCAATGCCCCCAAATCCTCTCAATGCCCCTAAATCCCCCAAATGTCCCCAAATCCCCTCAATGCCCCCGAATCCCCCCAATGCCCCCAAATCCCCCCAATGTCCCCAAATGTCCCCAAATGTCCCCAAATCCCCCAAATCCCCCCAATGCCCCCAAATCCCCCCAATGCCCGCAAACCCCCCCAATGTCCCCAAATCCCCCAAATCCCCCAAATGTCCCCAATGTCCCCAATACCCCCAAATCCCCCAAACCCTCCCAATGCCCCCAAACCCCCTAAATTGTCCCCAAATCCCCCCAATGCCCCCAAATCCCCCCAATGTCCCCAAATCCTCCCAATCCTCCCAATGTCCCCAAATCCCCCCAAATGTTCCCAAATCCCCCCAATGTCCCCAATACCCCCAAATCCCCCAAATGTCCCCAATACCCCCAATGTCCCCAATACCCCCAAATCCCCCAACATCCCCAAATCCCTCCAATCCTCCCAAATCCCCCAATGTCCCCAAATCCCCCCAACACCCCCAATCCCCCCAAACCCCCCAATGTCCCCCAAATCCCCTAAATTGTCCCCAAAATGTCCCCCCAGGAGAAGGAGTCCCCCGACGGGAACAACGTGGCCTGCATCCTGACCCTGCCCCCGTACCAGCGCCGGGGCTACGGCAAGTTCCTCATCGCCTTCAGTGAGTCTGGGGGGGGCCCCCAATTTGGGGAGGGGGTCCCCAAAACAGGGAGGGGTCCCCCGAAATCGGGGGGTCCCCAAAATGGGGGGGTGGCCCTAAAAAAGGGGGATTTGGGGTCTTAAAAGGGCGTTTTGGGGTCGCGAATGGGGGGAGTTTGAGGTTGCAAAGGGAGGATTTGGGGGTGTTTGAAGGGGCCCTGAATTTGGGGAGGGGGTCCCCAAAACGGGGAGGGGTCTCCTGAAATGGGGGGGTCCCCAAAATGGGGGGTTGACCCCAAAAAAGGGGGATTTGGGGTCTTAAAAGGGCGTTTTGGGGTCGCGAATGGGGGGAGTTTGAGGTTGCAAAGGGAGGATTTGGGGGTGTCTGGGGGGGGTCAAAATTTGGGGAGGGGTCCCCAAAACGGGGAGGGGTCCCCTGAAATCGGGGGGTCCCCAAAATGGGGGGGTGACCCCAAAAAAGGGGGGATTTGGGGTCTTAAAAGGGCGTTTTGGGGTCGCAAAAATGGGGAGTTTGAGGTTGTAAAGGAAAGATTTTGGGGGTCTCTGGGGGGGTTTGGGGGCGAGTCCAAATTTGGGGAGGGGTCCCCAAAACGGGGAGGGGTCTCCTGAAACGGGGGGGTCCCCAAAATGGGGGGGTGGCCCTAAAAAAGGGGGATTTGGGGTCTTAAAAGAGCATTTTGGGTCACAAAAAGGGGAGAGTTTGAGGTCGTAAAGGGAGGATTTGGGGGGGGTCTCTGAGGGGATTTGGGGGATCCCTGATGGAATTTTGGGGTCTTTGAGGGGTTTTTGGGGTCCCAGGAAGTTTTTGGGGTCCCTGAGGGTGTTTTTGGGGTCCCCCTGACCCCCCAAACCCCCCTTTTTCAGGTTTTGAGCTGTCCAAGCTGGAGAGCACCGGGGGGTTCTTGGAAGGGATTTGGGGGATCCCTGAGGGGATTTTTGGGATCCCGGGTGGATTTTGGGAATTTTGGGGGTCTTTGAGGGGTTTTTGGGGTCCCTGAGGGTGTTTTTGGGGTCCCTGAGGGTGTTTTTGGGGTCCCCCTGACCCCTTTTTTAGGCTATGAGCTGTCCAAGCTGGAGAGCTTTGGGAGAGATTTGGGAGATCCCTGATGGAATTTTTGGGGTCTTTTAGGGGTTTTTGGGATCTTTGAGGGGTTTTTGGGGTCCCAAGAAGTTTTTGGGGTCTTTGAGGTGTTTTTGGGGTCCCTGAGGGTGTTTTTGGGGTCCCCCTGACCCCTTTTTTCAGGCTATGAGCTGTCCAAGCTGGAGAGCACCGGGGGGTTCTTGGAAGGGATTTGGGGGATCCCTGAGGGGGTTTTTGGGATCCCGGGTGGATTTTGGGAATTTTGGGGTCCCTGAGGGTGTTTTTGGGGTCCCTGAGGGTGTTTTTGGGGTCCCCCTGACCCCTTTTTTCAGGTTATGAGCTGTCCAAGCTGGAGAGCACCGTGGGCTCCCCGGAGAAGCCGCTCTCGGACCTGGGCAAGCTGAGCTACCGGAGCTACTGGTCCTGGGTCCTGCTGGAGATCCTCCGGGACTTCCGGGGCACCCTGTCCATCAAGGACCTCAGGTGAGACCAGTATAAACCAGTATAAACCAGTATAGACCAGTACAGACCAATAGAGACCAGTATAGGTCACTATAGAGAGGTACAGACCAGTACAGACCAGTATAAACCAGTACAGACTGAGCCCAGTAACTCTGGTCCTGGAGATCCTCAGGGACTTCCGGGGCACCCTCTCCATCAAGGACCTCAGGTGAGACCAGTACGGACCAGTATAAACCAGTACAGACCAGTACAGACCAGTATAGGTCACTATAGAGAGATACAGACCAGTATAAACCAGTATAGAATGACCCTGGTCCTGGGTGCTGCTGGAGATCCTCCGGGACTTCCGGGGCACCCTCTCCATCAAGGACCTCAGGTGAGACCAGTATGGACCAGTACAGACCAGTATGGACCAGTATAAACCAGTACAGACCAGTATAGGTCACTATAGAGAGGTACAGACCAGTATAGACCAGTACAGACTGAGCCCAGTAACTCTGGTCCTGGAGATCCTCAGGGACTTCCGGGGCACCCTCTCCATCAAGGACCTCAGGTGAGACCAGTACAGACCAGTATAAACCAGTACAGACCAGTACAGACCAATAGAGACCAGTATAGGTCACTATAGAGAGGTACAGACCAGTATAAACCAGTACAGACTGAGCCCAGTAACTCTGGTCCTGGAGATCCTCCGGGACTTCCGGGGCACCCTCTCCATCAAGGACCTCAGGTGAGACCAGTATAAACCAGTATAAACCAGTACAGACTAGTACAGACCAGTATGGACCAGTACAGACCAGTATAGACCAGTATGGACCAGTATAGGTCACTATAGAGAGGTACAGACCAGTATAAACCACTACAGACCAGTACAAACCAGTACAGACCAATACAAACCAGCATACATCACTATAGACAGGTACAGACCAGTATAAACCAGTATGGACCAGTACAGACCAGTATAGATTAGTATAGACAGGTACAGACCAGTATAAACCAGTACAGACCAATATAAACCACTACAGACCAGTACAGACCAGTATAGACAAGTACAGACCAGTATAAACCAGTACAGACCAGTATAAACCACTACAGACCAGTACAGACCAGTATAGACAAGTACAGACCAGTACAAACCAGTAAAGGTCACTATTGAGAGGTACAGACCAGTATAAACCAGTATAGATCACTCTAGACAGGTACAGACCAGTACAGACCAGTACAGACCAGTACAGACTGATGTAGATCACTACAGACCAGTATAAACCAGTACAGACCAGTACACATCACTATAGACAGGTACAGACCAGTATAAACCAGTACAGACCAGTACAGCCCGACATCCTCAGCCCCTCCCAGTGCTCCCAGTGCTCCCAGTGCTCCCAGTTTGACCAGTTTGCCCCCAGCCAGATGACCAGTATCACCCAGCCCGACACCCTCAGCCCCTCCCAGTGCTCCCAGTTTGACCAGTTTGCCCCCAGCCAGATGACCAGTATCACCCAGCCCGACACCCTCAGCCCCTCCCAGTGCTCCCAGTTTGACCAGTTTGCCCCCAGCCAGATGACCAGTATCACCCAGCCCGACACCCTCAGCCCCTCCCAGTGCTCCCAGTGCTCCCAGTGCTCCCAGTTTGACCAGTTTGCCCCCAGCCAGATGACCAGTATCACCCAGCCCGACACCCTCAGCCCCTCCCAGTGCTCCCAGTGCTCCCAGTTTGACCAGTTTGCCCCCAGCCAGATGACCAGTATCACCCAGCCCGACACCCTCAGCCCCTCCCAGTGCTCCCAGTGCTCCCAGTGCTCCCAGTTTGACCAGTTTGCCCCCAGCCAGATGACCAGTATCACCCAGCCCGACACCCTCAGCCCCTCCCAGTGCTCCCAGTGCTCCCAGTTTGACCAGTTTGCCCCCAGCCAGATGACCAGTATCACCCAGCCCGACACCCTCAGCCCCTCCCAGTGCTCCCAGTGCTCCCAGTTTGACCAGTTTGCCCCCAGCCAGATGACCAGTATCACCCAGCCCGACACCCTCAGCCCCTCCCAGTGCTCCCAGTGCTCCCAGTTTGACCAGTTTGCCCCCAGCCAGATGACCAGTATCACCCAGCCCGACACCCTCAGCCCCTCCCAGTGCTCCCAGTGCTCCCAGTGCTCCCAGTTTGACCAGTTTGCCCCCAGCCAGATGACCAGTATCACCCAGCCCGACACCCTCAGCCCCTCCCAGTGCTCCCAGTGCTCCCAGTGCTCCCAGTTTGACCAGTTTGCCCCCAGCCAGATGACCAGTATCACCCAGCCCGACATCATCAGCCCCTCCCAGTGCTCCCAGTGCTCCCAGTGCTCCCAGTTTGACCAGTTTGCCCCCAGCCAGATGACCAGTATCACCCAGCCCGACATCATCAGCCCCTCCCAGTGCTCCCAGTGCTCCCAGTTTGACCAGTTTGCCCCCAGCCAGATGACCAGTATCACCCAGCCCGACACCCTCAGCCCCTCCCAGTGCTCCCAGTGCTCCCAGTGCTCCCAGTTTGACCAGTTTGCCCCCAGCCAGATGACCAGTATCACCCAGCCCGACACCCTCAGCCCCTCCCAGTGCTCCCAGTGCTCCCAGTGCTCCCAGTTTGACCAGTTTGCCCCCAGCCAGATGACCAGTATCACCCAGCCCGACATCATCAGCCCCTCCCAGTGCTCCCAGTGCTCCCAGTTTGACCAGTTTGCCCCCAGCCAGATGACCAGTATCACCCAGCCCGACACCCTCAGCCCCTCCCAGTGCTCCCAGTGCTCCCAGTTTGACCAGTTTGCCCCCAGCCAGATGACCAGTATCACCCAGACCGACACCCTCAGCCCCTCCCAGTGCTCCCAGTGCTCCCAGTTTGACCAGTTTGCCCCCAGCCAGATGACCAGTATCACCCAGACCGACATCATCAGCACCCTCCAGTCCCTCAACATGGTCAAGTACTGGAAGGGCCAACACGTCATTTGTGTCACCCCCAAACTGGTCGAGGAGCACCTCAAGAGCGCCCAGTACAAGAAGCCCCCCATCACAGGTGGGTGATTAGCTCGTTAATTAGTTAATTAGCTCGTTAATTGGTTCGTTAGTTTGTTAATTAAGGCCTCGGTTTGAGGGATTTGGTGTAAAAAGGGTTGGAGGGGTTGGGGGAAAAACAACATTGAGGGTCTGCTTGGGGAGGGTAATTAAGGGGTAGCTTGTTAATTAACAGACAATGAGGCTCTTGATGACTCTCCTTAATGAGCTCTCTCTAATGAATCCCCTTAATGACTCCCCTTAATGAACTTCTCTTAATGAACTTCCCTTAATGAATCCCCTTAATGGACTCCCCTTAATGGACTCCCTTTAATGAATCCCCCCTTAATGAGCCCCCCAAAAAACCTCTCCCCTTAATGAACCCCCCAAAACACCCTCCTTAATTAACCCCCTTAATGACCACCCCTTAATGACTCCCCTTAATGAACTTCCCTTAATGAACCCCCCCTTTAATGAGCCCCCCAAAAAATCCCTCCTTAGTGACCCCCCCCCCCTTAATGAACTTCACACAAAAACTCTCCCTAATGACCCCCCTTAATGAGCCCCCCATCACAGGTGGGTGATTAATTAGTTAATTAGTTAATTAGCTCGTTAATTGGTTCATTAGTTTGTTAATTAAGCCCTCGGTTTGAGGGATTTGGTGTAAAAAGGGTTGGAGGGGTTGGGGGAAACCCCTTTGAGGGTCTGCTTGGGGAGGGTAATTAAGGGGTAGCTTGTTAATTAATAGTCTTAATGAGGCTCTTGGTGACTCTCCTTAATGACTTCCCTTAATGACTCACCTTAATGACTTCCCTTAATGACTCTCCTTAATGAACTTCCCTTAATGGACTCCCCTTAATGGACTCCCCTTAATGAATCCCCTTAATGACTCCTCTTAATGAGCCCCCCCTTAATGAGCCCCCCCAAAAAACCTCTCCCCTTAATGAACTCCCCTTAATGAACTTCCCTTAATGAATCCCCTTCATGGACTCCCCTTAATGAATCCCCCCTTAATGAGCCCCCCAAAAAACCTCTCCCCTTAATGAACCCCCCAAAACACCCTCCTTAATTAACCCCCTTAATGAGCCCCTTAATGACTGCCCCTTAATGAACCCCCCCAAAACACCCTCATTAATGACCCTCCTCAATTAACCCCCTTAATGAGCCCCCCAAAAAATCCCTCCTTAGTGACCCCCCCCCTTAATGAACTTCACACAAAAACTCTCCCTAATGACCCCCCTTAATGAGCCCCCCATCACAGGTGGGTGATTAGCTCGTTAATTAGTTAATTAGCTCGTTAATTGGCTCATTAGTTCGTTAATTAAGGCCTCGGTTCGAGGGATTTGGTGTAAAAAGGGTTTGGGGGTTGGGGGAAAATCCCTTTGAGGGTCTGCTTGGGGAGGGTAATTAAGGGGTAGCTTGTTAATTAACAGCCTTAATGAGCATCTTGATGACTCTCCTTAATGAACTCCCTCTAATGAATCCCCTTAATGACTCCCCTTAATGACTCTCCTTAATGAACTTCCCTTAATGGACTCCCCTTAATGGACTCCCCTTAATGAATCCCCTTAATGACTCCTCTTAATGAGCCCCCCCTTAATGAGCCCCCCCAAAAAACCTCTCCCCTTAATGAACTCCCCTTAATGAACTTCCCTTAATGAATCCCCTTAATGAACTCCCCTTAATGGACTCCCCTTAATGAATCCCCCCTTAATGAGCCCCCCAAAAAAAACTCTGCCCTTAATGAACCCCCCAAAACACCCTCATTAATGAGCCTCCTTAATTAACCCCCTTAATGACTGCCCCTTAATGAACCCCCCCCAAACACCCTTATTAATGAACCTCCTCAATTAACCCCCTTAATGAGCCCCCCAAAAAATCCCTCCTTAGTGACCCCCCCCTTAATGAACTTCACACAAAAACTCTCCCTAATGACCCCCCTTAATGAGCCCCCCATCACAGGTGGGTGATTAATTAGTTAATTAGTTAATTAGCTCGTTAATTGGCTCGTTAGTTCGTTAATTAAGGCCTCGGTTTGAGGGATTTGGCGTAAAAAGGGTTTGGGGGTTGGGGGAAAAACAACATTGAGGGTCTGCTTGGGGAGGGTAATTAAGGGGTAGCTCGTTAATTAACAGACTTAATGAGCCTCTTGATGACTCACCTTAATGACTTCCCTTAATGACTCACCTTAATGGACTCCTCTTAATGAATCCCCTTAATGAATCCCCCCTTAATGAGCCCCCCAAAAAACCTCTCCCCTTAATGAACCCCCCAAAACACCCTCCTTAATTAACCCCCTTAATGAGCCCCTTAATGACCACCCCTTAATGAACTCCCCCCAAAAAATCCCTCCTTAATGACCCCCCCCTTAATGAACTACTCCTAAAAACTCTCCTTAATGAGCCCCCCTTAATGAGCCTCCCCCAAGAAACCCCCATTAATGAACCTGCCCAAAAACCCTCCTTAATGACCCCCCTTAATGAACCCCCCTTAATGACCCCCCCTTAATTAACCCCTTCTTAATAACTCCCCTTAATTAGCCCTCTCTTAATAAGCCCCCCAAAAAACCCTCCCCTTAATGACCCGCCTTAATGAACCCCCCAAAAAACTCCTTAATGACCCCCCCTTAATTAACCCCTTCTTAATAACTCCCCTTAATTAGCCCCCTCTTAATGAGCCCCCCAAAAAACCCTCCCCTTAATGACCCCCCTTAATGAACCCCCCAAAAAACCCTCCCTTTAATGACCCCCCTTAATTAACTGCCCTAATTAAGCTGTTAATTGCCCCCTCCCTTAATTACCTCCCTAATTAAGCCTTTAATTGCCCCCCCTTAACAAACCCCCCCAATTAACCCCATTAGTGCCCCCCCTGCCTTAATTACTGCCCTAATTAAGCTGTTAATTGCTCCCTCCCTCAATCGCCCCCCTAATTAAGCCGTGAACCGCCCCCCTGCCTTAACGAGGGCGCTAATTAGTGCGTTAATTGCCCCCCCAGTGGACTCCATCTGCCTCCGTTGGGCCCCCCCGAAGCACAAACAGGCCAAGGTGGCCAAGAAGTGATTTTGGGGGGGGGTCTCCGTGTGCCCCCCCCGAATTTGGGGGGGCCTGGGACTCCCCCTCTCCAAATTTTGGGGGTCCTGGGACTCCCCCTCCCCAAATTTGGGGGTCCTGGGACTCCCCCTCCCCAAATTTGGGGGTCCTGGGACTCCCCATCCCCAAATTTGGGGGTCCTGGGACTCCCCCACCCGAATTTTGGGGTCCCAGGACTCCCCCCCTCGAATTTGGGGGGGCCTGGGACTCCCCCCCTCCCCAAATTTGGGGGTCCCGGGACTCCCCCCCACCAGTTTTGGGGTGTCTTTTGCCCCCCTCCCCCCAGTTTTGGGGTGTTTTTGTGCCCCCCTCCCCAAATTTTGGGGGTCCTGGGATTCCCCCCCCCCCCCCCAGTTTTGGGGTGTTCCTGTGCCCCCCACCCCAAATTTGGGGGGGCCAGGACTGTCCCCCACCCAGTTTTGGGGTGTTCATGTCCCCCCCCACCCCAAATTTGGGGGGTCCTGGGACTCCCCCATCTCAAATTTGGGGGTGTTTATGTCCCCCCCACCCCAAATTTGGGGGGTCCCAGGACACCCCTACCCAGTTTTGGGGTGTCTTTGTGCCCCCCTCCCCAAATTTGGGGGTCCTGGGACTCCCCCCCACCCAGTTTTGGGGTGTTCTTGTGCCCCCCACCCCAAATTTTGGGGTCCTGGGACTCCCCCTCCCCAAATTTGGGGGTCCTGGGACTCCCCCTCCCCAAATTTGGGGGGTCCTGGGACTCCCCCCCCCCAAATTTGGGGGGTTTTTGTGCCCCCCACCCCAAATTTTGGGGTCCCAGGACTCCCCCTCCCCAAATTTGAGGGTCCTGGGACTCCCCCCCCCCCCAAATTTGGGGGGTCCTGGGACTCCCCCCCCCCCCAAATTTGGGGGGGTTTTTGTGCCCCCCACCCCAAATTTTGGGGTCCCAGGACTCCCCCTCCCCAAATTTGAGGGTCCTGGGACTCCCCCCCACCAGTTTTGGGGTGTTCTTGTGCCCCCCTCCCCAAATTTTGGGGGGTCCTGGGACTCCCCCCACCCCAAATTTGGGGGTCCCTGGGACTCCCCCCCTTGAATTTGGGGGTCCCGGGACTCCCCCACCCCAAATTTGGGGGTCCCAGGACTCCCCCTCCCCAAATTGGGGGGTCCTGGGACTCCCCCCACCAGTTTTGGGGTGTTCCATTGCCCCCCACCCCAAATTTTGGGGGGTCCCAGAACTCCCCTCCCCCAGTTTTGGGGTGTCCTTGTGCCCCCCTCCCGAATTTGGGGGATCCTGGGACTCCCCCACCCCAAATTTGGGGGTCCCAGAACTCCCCCCTACCCAGTTTTGGGGTGTTCTTGTGCCCTCCACCCCAAATTTTGGGGGGTCCCAGAACTCCCCCCTACCCAGTTTTGGGGTGTCCTTGTGCCCCCCACCCCAAATTTTGGGGTCCCAGGACACCCCCTTCCCAGTTTTGGGGTGTTCCTGTGTCCCCCACCCCAAATTTGGGGGGTCCTGGGACTCCCCCCCTTGAATTTGGGGGTCCCAGGACTCCCCCCACCAGTTTTGGGGTGTTCTTGTGCCCCCCACCCCAAATTTTGGGGGGTCTCGTGTCCCCCCCCCAATAAAGGAGGATGTTGAGGGGGGGTTGCTCAGAGTGTTTATTTTGGGGGGGGTGTTTTTTGGGGGGTCCTTGGGGGGGTCCTGAGTGTTTTTGGGGGGTCAGGAGTCACTTTTGGGGTCCCAAGATACATTTTTGGGGTCCCTTGAGCCCTTTTTGGGGTCCCACCCCCCCTTTTGGGGTCCCAGAGCCACTTTTGGGGTCTCAGGAGTCACTTTGGGGTCCCAAGATCCATTTTTTGGGGTCCCACCCCCCCTTTTGGGGTCCCAGAGCCACTTTTGGGGTCTCAGGAGTCACTTTGGGGTCCCAAGATCCATTTTTGGGGTCCCTTGAGCCCCTTTTGGGGTCCCACGAGCCACTTTTGGGGTCTCAGGAGTCACTTTGGGTTGCCAAGATCCATTTTTGGGGTCCCACCCCCCCTTTCGGGGTCCGACAAGTCACTTTTGGGGTCTCAGGAGTCACTTTTGGGGTGCCAAGACCCATTTTTGGGGTGCCATGACCCACCCCAGGTGCAGTTTTGGGGTCCCAGGGCCACTTTTGGGGTCCCACGAGCCCTTTTTGGGGTCCCAGAGTCACTTTTGGGGTCCCACGAGTCACTTTTGGGGTCCCAGGAGTCAATTTGGGATCCCAAGATCCATTTTTGGGGTCCCACCACCCCTTTTGGGGTCCCACGAGTCATTTTTGGGGTCCCACCCCCCTTTTTGGGGTCCCAGAGCCACTTTTGGGGTCTCAGAAGTCACTTTGGGGTCCCAAGATCCATTTTTGGGGTCCCACCACCCCCTTTGGGGGTCCCACCCCCCCTTTTGGGGTCCCACAAGTCCTTTTCGGGGGTCTCAGGAGTCACTTTGGGGTCCCACCACCCATTTTTGGGGGCCCTTGAGCCCTTTTTGGGGTGGTTTGGGGTGTTTTTGGGGTGTTTTTGGGGGGGTTTGGGCTGGTTTTGGGGTGTTTAGGGCTGGTTTTGGGGTGTGTTTGGGGTGTTTGTTGTGTTTTTGGGGTGTTTGGGGTGGTTTTGGGGTGCTTTGGGGTGGTTTGGGGTGTTTGGGGTGTTTCTGGGGTGTTTTGGGGTGTTTTGGGGTGGTTTGGGGTGTTTTTGGGGTGGTTTTGGGGCGTTTTTGGGGTGTTTTATGGTGGTTTTGGGGTGGTTTGGGGTGGTTTTGGGGTGTTTTAGGGGTGTTTTATGGTGTTTTTGGGTGGTTTTGGGGTGTTTTATGGTGTTTTTTGGGGTGGTTTTGGGGCGTTTTTGGGGTGTTTTATGGTGGTTTTGGGGTGGTTTGGGGTGTTTTTGGGGTGTTGTAGGGGTGTTTTATGGTGTTTTTGGGTGGTTTTGGGGTGTTTTATGGTGTTTTTTGGGGTGGTTTTGGGGTGTTTTTGGGCTGGTTTTGGGGTGGTTTTGGGGTGGTTTGGGGTGGTTTTGGGGTGTTTTTCGGGTGTTTTATGGTGTTTTTGGGGTGTTTTGGGGTGTTTTTGGGGTGGTTTGGGCTGTTTTTGGGATGCTTTGGGCTGGTTTTGGGGTGTTTTTGGGGTGGTTTGGGGGTGTTTGTGTTGGTTTGGGGGTGTTTTTGGGCTGTTTTTGGGATGCTTTGGGCTGTTTTTGGGATGTTTTTGGGGTGTTTTGGGGTGTTTTTGGGGTGGTTTGGGGTGTTTTTGGGGTGTTTGTGTTGGTTTGGGGTTTTTTTGGGGTGGTTTTGGGGTGGCTTTGGGCTGTGTTTGGGGCGTCCTCAGAGCAGCAGCCCCCCCAGAACCCCCCCCCAGCAGCAGCAGGAGGAGGATTTGGGGGGCCCGGGGGGTGGTCCCGGTGCCCCCCTGGGGGTGGGGCGGGGGCAGCGGGCGGGGCCAGGCGGGGCCGGGGGTGGGGTCTGGGGGGTCCCAGCCCTCGCAGGGGTCCCCGGGGGGGGTCTCTGGCTCGGTTGGGGGTGTTTTCGGGGCGGGGGGTCCCGGGGGGTGTCTCAGGGGGGCCTCGGGGACGGTGCTGAGGATCCAGCGGGCGTGGGGGGCCACCCCCGTGTAGACCCCCGGGCGCCCGGGGGCCCCGCAGGCGTCCCCCCCAACTCACCACCCCCGCCAGCAGCCACGAGCCCCCCAGCTGGCACGTCAGGGGACCCCCGGAGTCACCCTGTAGGGACAGAGGGGTCACGGGGTCAGACAGGGGTCACACGGGGGTCAGGGGGTCATACGGGGGTCACACAGGGGTCACAGAGGGGACAGGGGTCACACAGGGGATAGGGGGGACAGGGGGACACGGGGACCCCCAGCTGGCACGTCAGGGGACCCCCGGAGTCACCCTGCGGGGATAGAGGGGTCACGGGGTCAGACAGGGGGTCACACGGGGGTCAGGGGGTCACACAGGGGTCACACAGGGGTCATACAGGGGATGGGGGGGACAGGGGGACCCCCAGCTGGCACGTCAGGGGACCCCCGGAGTCACCCTGCGGGGAGAGAGGGTACAGGGGTCACACGGGGGTCATATGGGGGTCACAGGTCATACAGGGGTCATACAGGGGTCATACAGGGGTCACAGAGGGGACAGGGGGACACAGAGGGACAGGGGGGACAGAGGGACACAGGGACCCCCAGCTGGCACGTCAGGGGACCCCTGGAGTCACCCTGTAGGGATAGAGGGGTCACAGGTCAGACAGGGGTCATATGGGGGTCAGGGGGTCACACAGGGGTCATACAGGGGTCATACAGGGGATGGGGGGGACAGGGGGACACAGGGACCCCCAGCTGGCACGTCAGGGGACCCCCGGAGTCACCCTGCGGGGACAGAGGGGACATGGGGTCAGACAGGGGTCAGACAGGGGTCATATGGGGGTCAGACAGGGGTCATGGGATCATACGGGGGTCATAGGGTCACACAGAGGACAGGGGGTCATACAGGGGACAAGGGGTCACAGAGGGGACAGGGGGACCCCCAGAGTCACCCTGCAGGGACAGAGGGGTCACAGGGTCATACAGGGGTCATACAGGGGTCACAGGTCACACAGGGGTCACACAAAGGGACAGGGGTCATAGGGACACACAGGGACACGGGGACCCCCAGCTGGCACGTCAGGGGACCCCCGGAGTCACCCTGTAGGGATAGAGGGGTCACGGGGTCATACGGGGGTCAGACAGGGGTCAAGGGGTCATACGGGGGTCATAGGGTCACACAGGGGACAGGGGGTCATACAGGGGACAAGGGGTCACAGAGGGGACAGGGGGACCCCCAGAGTCACCCTGCAGGGACAGAGGGGTCACAGGGTCATACAGGGGTCAGACAGGGGACAGGGGGACACAGGGGGACAGGGGGACACGGGGACCCCCAGCTGGCACGTCAGGGGACCCCCGGAGTCACCCTGCGGGCACAGAGGGGACACGGGGTCAGACGGGGGTCAGACAGGGGTCACAGGTTACACAGGGGTCACAGAGGGGATAGGGGGGGACACAGAGGGACAGGGGTCACAGAGGGACACGGGGACCCCCAGCTGGCACGTCAGGGGACCCCCGGAGTCACCCTGTGGGGATAGAGGGGACACGGGGTCACACGGGGGTCATGGGGTCACACAGGGGTCACACAGAGATCACACAGGGGACACAGGGTCACACGGGGGTCACGGGGTCATACAAGGACAGGGGTCACACAGGGGACACACAGGGGACAGGGCGACCCCCCGGAGTCCCCCTGTGGGGACACAGAGGGACAGGGGACACACAGGGGTCAGGAGGTGACAGGGGGCTGACAGGAGGTGACAGGAGGTGACAGGAGGTGACAGAGGGGGTGACAAGGTGTGACAGGAGGTGCCAAGGGGTGACAGGAGGTTTCAGGAGGTGACATGAGGTGTCAGGGGGTGACAGGAGGTGCCAGGGTGTGACAGGAGGTGCCAGGGTGTGACAGGAGGTGTCAGGGGGTGACAGGAGGTGACAGAGGGGGTGACAAGGTGTGACAGGAGGTGCCAAGGGGTGACAGGAGGTTTCAGGAGGTGACATGAGGTGTCAGGGGGTGACAGGAGGTGACAGAGGGGGTGACAGGAGGTGCCAGGGGGTGACAGGAGGTGACAGGAGGTGCCAAGGGGGTGACATGAGGTGACAAGAGGTGACAGAAGTGACAGGAGATGACAAGGGGGTGACAGGAGGTGACAAAGTGTGACAGAGGTGCCAAGGGGTGACAGGAGGTGTCAGGAGGTGACATGAGATGTCAGGAGATGTCAGGAGGTTTCAGGAGGTGACAGGAGATGACAAGGGGGTGACATGAGGTGACAGGCGGTGCCAGGAGGTGCCAGGCGGTGTCAGGGGGTGACAGGAGGTGCCAGGGGGGTGCCAAGGTGTGACAGGAGGTGTCAGGGTGTGACAGGAGGTTTCAGGGGCTGACAGAAGGTGTCAGGGGGTGACATGAGGTGACAGGAGGTTTCAGGAGGTGACAGGAGGTGACAGGGGGTGTCAGGAGGTTTCAGGAGGTTTCAGGAGGTGACAGGAGGTGCCAAGGTGTGACAGGAGGTGACAGGGGGTGACATGAGGTGACAGGGGGTGCCAGGAGGTTTCAGGAGGTGACAGGAGGTGCCAAGGTGTGACAGGAGGTGACAGGGGGTGACATGAGGTGACAGGAGGTGACAGGGGGTGACAGGAGGTGACAGAGGGGGTGACAAGGTGTGACAGGAGGTGTCAGGAGGTGACAGGAGGTGACAGGGGGGTGACAAGGTGTGACAGGAGGTGTCAGGAGGTGACAGGAGGTGACAGGAGGTGCCAGGAGGTGACATGAGGTGACAGAGGGGGTGACAAGGTGTGACATGAGGTGACAGGGGGTGCCAGGAGGTGACAGGAGGTGACAGGGGGTGTGACAGAAGGTGCCAGGGGGTGCCAGGAGGTGCCAGGGGGGTGCCCCCACCTGGCAGGCGTCGCGCTGTCCCCGTGGGAAGCCGGCGCAGAGCGTGTCCCCCGCGGGCGTGCCCAGCCCCTCGCTGTCCCCCGTGCCCTGGGGGGGCCCCCTGTGCCCCCTGGGGTGCCCCCCGTGCCCTCTGGTACAGGCACTGGCACTGGCGCTGGCTCAGCAGGGGCACCTCCAGCTGCTGCAGCGTCTTGGGGGGGGGGCAGCGGCACTGCGGGGGCAACGAGGGGTCACCAGGGGTCAACAAGGGGTCACCAACCCCACACGGTGTCCCCAGAGTGTCCCCAGCCCCCCCGAGTGTCCCCAACCCCTCAGAGTGTCCCCAACCCCACATGGTGTCCCCACAGTGTCCCCAACCCCTCAGAGTGTCCCCAACCCCACACGGTGTCCCCAGAGTGTCCCCAACCCCCCAGAGTGTCCCCAACCCCACACGGTGTCCCCAGAGTGTCCCCAACCCCCCAGAGTGTCCCCACAGTGTCCCCAGCCCCCCCGAGTTTCCCCAGAGTGTCCCCAACCCCCCAGAGTGTCCCCAACACCCCACGGTGTCCCCAGCCCCTCCCCACAGTGTCCCCAACCCCCCAGAGTGTCCCCAACACCCCACGGTGTCCCCAGAGTGTCCCCAACCCCCCCCCAGTGTCCCCAGTGCCACCCACCAGCAGGCCGGACGTGTCCCCAGTGGCTCAAGTGCCCCCAGTGTCCCCCCAGTGTCCCCCCAGTGCCACCCACCAGCAGTTCCCAGTGTCCCCCCGATGTCCCCAGTATCCCCAGTCCCCCCAGTCCCCCCAGTATCACCCACCGGCGGTCCGTACGTGCCCCCATCCGGTGACGGTGCAGTTCATGCCCTCCGTAAATGCCACCCCCGGCCCGGGTATCCCCAGTCCCCCCATTCCCCCATTCCCAGTCCCCCCAGTCCCCCCATTCCCAGTATCCCCAGTGTCCCCATTACCCCATTCCCAGTCCCCCCAGTCCCCCCAGTGTCCCCATTACCCCATTCCCAGTATCCCCAGTCCCCCCAGTCCCTCACCAGCCGTCCTGACATGCCCCCATCCGGTGACGGTGCAGTTCATGCCCTCGGTGAATGCCACCCCCGGCCCGGGTATCCCCAGTCCCCCCAGTCCCCCCAGTCCCCCCCAATGCCCCCAATGTCCCATTCCCAGTCCCCCCAGTCCCCCCAGTCCCTCACCAGCGGTCCGTACGTGCCCCCAGCCGGTGACGGTGCAGTTCATGCCCTCTGTAAATGCCCCCAGTACCCCATTACCCCATTCCCAGTCCCCCCAGTATCCCCAGTCCCCCCATTCCCCCATTCCCAGTATCCCCATTACCCCATTCCCAGTATCCCCAGTCCCCCCAGTATCCCCAGTCCCCCCAGTCCCTCACCAGTGGTCCGTACGTGCCCCCATCCGGTGACGGTGCAGTTCATGCCCTCGGTAAATGCCCCCAATGTCCCCAGTGTCCCATCCCCAGTGTCCCCAGTCCCCCCATTACCCCATTCCCAGTATCCCCAGTCCCCCCAGTCCCTCACCAGCCGTCCGTACGTGCCCCCAGCCGGTGACGGTGCAGTTCATGCCCTCGGTGAATGCCACCCCAATGTCCCCAATGTCCCCATTACCCCATTCCCAGTATTCCCAGTCCCCCCAATGTCCCATTCCCAGTATTCCCAGTATCCCCAGTATCACCCACCAGCCGTCCGTACGTGCCCCCATCCGGTGACGGTGCAGTTCATGCCCTCTGTAAATGCCCCCAATGCCCCCAATGCCCCCATTACCCCATTCCCAGTGTCCCCATTACCCCATTCCCAGTCCCCCCCAGTCCCCCCAGTCCCCCCAGTCCCCTCACCAGCCGTCCGTACATGCCCCCATCCGGTGACGGTGCAGTTCATGCCCTCCGTAAATGCCCCCAGTGTCCCCATTACCCCATTCCCAGTATCCCCAGTCCCCCCAGTATCCCCATTACCCCATTCCCAGTCCCCCCAGTATCACCCACTGGCGGTCCGTACGTGCCCCCATCCGGTGACGGTGCAGTTCATGCCCTCCGTAAATGCCCCCAATGCCCCCAATGCCCCATTCCCAGTATCCCAAATGCCCCCATTACCCCATTCCCAGTCCCCCCATTACCCCATTACCCCATTCCCAGTCCCCCCAGTCCCCCCAGTCCCCCCAGTCCCTCACCAGCGGTCCGTACGTGCCCCCAGCCGGTGACGGTGCAGTTCATGCCCTCGGTAAATGCCCCCATTACCCCATTACCCCATTCCCAGTCCCCCCAGTATCCCCAGTCCCCCCATTACCCCATTCCCAGTATCCCCAATTACCCCATTACCCCATTCCCAGTCCCCCCAGTATCCCCAGTCCCCCCAGTATCACCCACCGGCGGTCCGTACGTGCCCCCAGCCGGTGACGGTGCAGTTCATGCCCTCGGTGAATGCCACCCCCGGCCCGGGTATCCCCAGTCCCCCCAGTCCCCCCCAGTCCCCCCCAATGCCCCCAATGTCCCATTCCCAGTCCCCCCAGTCCCCCCAGTCCCCCCAGTCCCTCACCAGCGGTCCGTACGTGCCCCCAGCCGGTGACGGTGCAGTTCATGCCCTCGGTGAATGCCCCCAATGTCCCCATTACCCCATTCCCAGTCCCCCCAGTCCCCCATTCCCAGTATCCCCATTACCCCATTACCCCATTCCCAGTCCCCCCAGTATCCCCAGTCCCCCCAGTATCACCCACCGGCGGTCCGTACGTGCCCCCATCCGGTGACGGTGCAGTTCATGCCCTCGGTAAATGCCCCCATTACCCCATTCCCAGTACCCCCCCAGTCCCCCCAATGTCCCCAATGTCCCATTCCCAGTATTCCCAGTCCCCCCAATGTCCCATTCCCAGTATCCCCAGTCCCCCCAGTCCCTCACCCGCGGTCCGTACGTGCCCCCAGCCGGTGACGGTGCAGTTCATGCCCTCGGTAAATGCCCCCAATGTCCCCATTACCCCATTCCCAGTATCCCCATTACCCCATTACCCCATTCCCAGTATCCCCAATGTCCCCATTACCCCATTCCCAGTCCCCCCATTACCCCATTACCCCATTCCCAGTATCCCCAATGTCCCCATTACCCCATTCCCAGTCCCCCCATTACCCCATTACCCCATTCCCAGTATCCCCAATGTCCCCATTACCCCATTCCCAGTCCCCCCATTACCCCATTACCCCATTCCCAGTATCCCCAATGTCCCCATTACCCCATTCCCAGTCCCCCCATTACCCCATTACCCCATTCCCAGTATCCCCAATGTCCCCATTACCCCATTCCCAGTATTCCCAGTATCCCCAGTCCCCCCAGTCCCCTCACCGGCGGTCCTGACGTGCCCCCAGCCAGTGACGGTGCAGTTCATGCCCTTGGTGAATGCCACCCCAATGCCCCCAATGTCCCCATTACCCCATTCCCAGTCCCCCCAGTCCCCCATTCCCAGTCCCCCCATTACCCCATTACCCCATTCCCAGTCCCCCCAGTATCCCCAGTCCCCCCAGTATCACCCACCAGCGGTCCGTACGTGCCCCCACCCGGTGACGGTGCAGTTCATGCCCTCTGTAAATGCCCCCAGTACCCCATTACCCCATTCCCAGTCCCCCCAGTATCCCCAGTCCCCCCAGTCCCTCACCCGCGGTCCGTACGTGCCCCCATCCGGTGACGGTGCAGTTCATGCCCTCGGTGAACGCCACCCCCGGCCCGGGTATCCCCAGTCCCCCCAGTCCCCCCAGTCCCCCCCAATGCCCCCAATGTCCCATTCCCAGTCCCCCCAGTCCCCCCAGTATCACCCACCGGCGGTCCGTACGTGCCCCCATCCGGTGACGGTGCAGTTCATGCCCTCGGTAAATGCCCCCAGTACCCCATTACCCCATTCCCAGTATCCCCAGTCCCCCCAGTATCCCCATTACCCCATTCCCAGTCCCCCCAGTATCCCCAGTCCCCCCAGTCCCTCACCCGCGGTCCGTACGTGCCCCCATCCGGTGACAGTGCAGTTCATGCCCTCAGTAAATGCCCCCATTACCCCATTCCCAGTCCCCCCAGTATCCCCAGTCCCCCCATTCCCCCATTCCCAGTATCCCCATTACCCCATTACCCCATTCCCAGTCCCCCCAGTATCCCCAGTCCCCCCAGTCCCTCACCGGCGGTCCGTACGTGC
>NW_026138561.1:0-27611 GCF_025592945.1 Manacus candei
TGGCTCTGGATCCGTTCCTGGTGGGATGGATGGTCCATCCCAGTGTGGATCCGTTCCTGGTGGGATGGATGGTCCATCCCAGTGTGGATCCGTTCCTGGTGGGATGGATGGTCCATCCCTGGCTCTGGATCCGTTCCTGGTGGGATGGATGGTCCATCCCTGGCTCTGGATCCGTTCCTGGTGGGATGGATGGTCCATCCCTGGCTCTGGATCCGTTCCTGGTGGGATGGATGGTCCATCCCAGTGTGGATCCGTTCCTGGTGGGATGGATGGTCCATCCCTGGCTCTGGATCCGTTCCTGGTGGGATGGATGGTCCATCCCAGTGTGGATCCATTCCTGGGTGGGATGGATGGTCCATCCCAGTGTGGATCCGTTCCTGGTGGGATGGATGGTCCATCCCTGGCTCTGGATCCGTTCCTGGTGGGATGGATGGTCCATCCCAGTGTGGATCCGTTCCTGGTGGGATGGATGGTCCATCCCAGTGTGGATCCGTTCCTGGTGGGATGGATGGTCCATCCCTGGCTCTGGATCCGTTCCTGGTGGGATGGATGGTCCATCCCTGGCTCTGGATCCGTTCCTGGTGGGATGGATGGTCCATCCCTGGCTCTGGATCCGTTCCTGGTGGGATGGATGGTCCATCCCTGGCTCTGGATCCGTTCCTGGTGGGATGGATGGTCCATCCCAGTGTGGATCCGTTCCTGGTGGGATGGATGGTCCATCCCAGTGTGGATCCGTTCCTGGTGGGATGGATGGTCCATCCTTGGCTCTGGATCCGTTCCTGGTGGGATGGATGGTCCATCCCTGGCTCTGGATCCATTCCTGGGTGGGATGGATGGTCCATCCCTGGCTCTGGATCCGTTCCTGGTGGGATGGATGGTCCATCCCTGGCTCTGGATCCGTTCCTGGTGGGATGGATGGTCCATCCCAGTGTGGATCCGTTCCTGGTGGGATGGATGGTCCATCCCAGTGTGGATCCGTTCCTGGTGGGATGGATGGTCCATCCCTGGCTCTGGATCCGTTCCTGGTGGGATGGATGGTCCATCCCTGGCTCTGGATCCGTTCCTGGTGGGATGGATGGTCCATCCCTGGCTCTGGATCCGTTCCTGGGTGATGGATGGGTGGAGGGATGGATGGAGGGAGCGATGGTGAGAGGAATGATGGGATGGAGGAATCGATGAGGGGATGGATGGAGGGATGGAGGGATGGATGTGTGGAAGATTAGAGAGATGGAAGGATGGATGGATGCATGGATGGAGAGGTGGATGGAGGGAGGGAGGGATGGAGGGATGGATGGAGAAGGGAATGGAGGAGTGAACGGATGGATGGAGGGATGGAGGGATGGAAGGATGGAGGAATAGAGGATTGGGTGGATGGATGGAGGGACGAAGAGAGGGATGGAGAGATGGATGGATGGAGGGAGGGAGAGATGGATGGATGGAGGGATGGGGAGATGGATGGATGGAGGGATGGGGAGATGGATGGAGGAATGGAGGATTGGATGGGTAGATGGATGGATGGAGGCATGGAGGGGTGGATGGATGGGGAGATGGAGGGGTGGATGGATGGGGAGATGGAGGGGTGGATGGATGGAGGGATGTGGAGATGGATGGAGGAATGGAAGGGTGGATGGATGGAGGAATGGAGGATTGGATAGATGGAGGAATGGAGAGATGGATGGAGGGATGGAGAGGTGGATGGATGGAGGCATGGAGGGGTGGATGGATGGAGGAATGGAGGATTGGATGGATGGATGGATGGAGGGATGGATGGAGGGAGGGATGGATGGAGCGATGGGGAGATGGAGGGAGGGGTGGGGAGCAGCCCCGTGCAGAAGCCCTGGCAGTGCCGGGGGGGGACAAACGGGAGGTGACCCGGATGGTCCCGGGCGGCAGGGCCAGAGTCCAGGGAGCAGCATTCCTGGGACAGCCTGGATTCCAGGGAGCAGCATTCCCAGGATATCCCTGATTTCAGGGAGCAGCATTCCCAGGATATCCCAGAGCTTGGGAACAGCAGCATTCCCAGGATATCCCAGATTTCAGGGAGCAGCATTCCCAGGATATCCCGGATTTCAGGGAGCAGCATTCCCAGGATTCCCTGGACCTGGGAGAGCTGTGACACCGAGGTCATTCCCCTCTGGGGAGGGAAAATTCCAAACCCGGCTCCGGGCTCAGCTCAGGAGTTCCCTGGATCCCAAACTGGAGTCCCTGGATCCCAAACTGGGATTCCCTGGATCCCAAACTGGGGTTCCTGGATCCAAAATTCGATTCCTGGGATCCCAAACTGGAGTCCCTGGATCCCAAACTGGAGTCCCTGGATCCCAAACTGGGATTCCCTGGATCCCAAACTGGGGTTCCTGGATCCAAAATTCGATTCCTGGGATCCCAAACTGGAGTCCCTGGATCCCAAACTGGAGTCCCTGGATCCCAAACTGGGATTCCCTGGATCCCAAACTGGGGTTCCTGGATCCAAAATTCGATTCCTGGGATCCCAAACTGGAGTCCCTGGATCCCAAACTGGGGTTCCTGGATCCCAAACTGGAGTCCCTGGATCCCAAACTGGGGTTCCCAGATCCCAAACAGGAGTTCCTGGATCCCAAACTGGGATTCCCTGGATCCCAAACTGGGGTTCCTGGATCCAAAATTCAATTCCTGGGATCCCAAACTGGGGTTCCTGGATCCCAAACTGGAGTCCCTGGATCCCAAACTGGGATTCCCTGGATCCCAAACTGGGGTTCCTGGATCCAAAATTCGATTCCTGGGATCCCAAACTGGAGTCCCTGGATCTCAAACTGGAGTCCCTGTATCCCAAACTGGGGTTCCTGGATCCCAGACTGGAGTTCCTGGATCCAAAATTCAATTCCTGGAATCCCAAACTGGAGTTCCCGGGATCCCAAACTGGGATTCCCTGGATCCCAAACCGGAGTCCCTGGATCCAAAATTCAATTCTTGGGATCCCCCTGGATCCCAAACTGGAGTCCCTGGATCCCAAACCGGAGTTCCCGGGATCCCAAACTGGGATTCCTGGATCCCAAACTGGAATTCCGGGATCCCAGACCGGAGTTCCCCCCTCTGCTGACCCCGGGAGCTCGAGGGCCGCTCGGTCCCCGCTCTGACAGAGTTTCGGAAGCTGCTTAATTGACCAGGTTAATTAATTCCGAGCCCGGGATCGCGGGATCGGAGCCGCCTCCGGGTCCCACCTGATGGCGACGGAAACAAAACCCCCCTTTTTTTGGGGTGTTTTTTTTTTTTTGCTTGTTTCCCGTGTTTTTTTTTGGCTCCGCCGCCGAATCCCGAGGGAATTCCAACCCCCCCCTCTCCCTCCCCCGGGGTGGGAATTCTTGGAGCGGGTCCCTCCTTCCTGGTGCTCCCGATCCCGGGCTGGACTCCGGGGTCAATGAGTAACTCCTGACTCAGGGATTTCTTCCCCGGGGGCCACGGGGGGAAAAGCGAAAGCGCCGCGGGAACGGGAACGGGGAGGGATCCTCGGGGTGAGCTTTGGGGGGGCTCCAGCTCCGGGAAAGGACATTCCCGAGCTCCCGGATCCGCCGGGGGGGTCCCTTGTGTGTCCCCCCCCTCATTCCCAGCTGATCCCACCGGTGGCTTTTCCCGGCACTTGGTGGGAACAGGGCCCGGGGAGGGGGGGATCCCAAACCTCGAGTGGTGTTTTGGGGGGTTTTTTTTTAGGGGGTTAAAGGTTGGGTTTGAAGTCCTGGAGCTGCTCGGCGGGAAGGAGCCGGGAATTGCTTCCCGGGATTCGCCAAGGGGGGGGTTGTGGTTGTTGTTTGCCCCCGGGTTTCCCTCGGTTTTGGGGGGTGCTGGGCTGGGATTTTTGGGGGGGTGTGGGGCGAGCGAGGTGGAGGTGACGGAGGAGCCGCCTCTGGAATTCTGCTCCCGGAATCCCGCCGTGGAATCGCTTTAGAGGGAAGAGAACTTCTCCTTACCTGGGAAAACCTGAACTCCATCCAAGTTTTGCCGGGCCCTCGGGCGCTGCTGCCACCAGGCCGCGCGTCCTGGGGGTCATTCCCGGATCCTGAATCCCCTGGGAATGGGAAGGGGGATCCCCTGTGCCAGCCCAGCCTCCCCCTTTTGCTCCTTTGGGCTCGGGAATCCGTGGCTCCACAAATCAGTGTGTGTGTGGGGGGGTTATTTCCTGCAGAAAATTGGGATAATCCCATTGGATTGGGGAGCAGGGAAAGCCCAGGAGGCTCCACGTTGTCCAGGGTGACCCACCTGCCGTGGGAAGTTTGGGATCTGGGCGGTTCAAGGCTCAATTTTGGGAAGATCCCGACGACCCTTTTCCGGGTTTTTCCGCTCCCTGGAGAAAATCCCCCCCCCCCCCGGGAGGGAATTCCTGCATCCCGGTGACATTCCCGCTTGGAGCAGGGGGTGTGGGAGCATCAGGGGCTCCTCAGGACACTCTGGAGCCCTCCAGGATCAGGGGGAGGGCTCGGGATTGTCCCCCCTGGGAAGGTGGGGAACCCCTGGGGGATCAGGGAATAACTGGGATCCGGGATAAGGGCGGCATTCCCGGCGGGATCCTGGCCCCGTGCAGCCTCCCCGGGGGGAGGAACCGCTCCCGGGGATCCGAGGGATGAGTAATTAGTGGGGCTAATTAAAGGCCTGGCAGCAGTGCACCCACGTGCTGCCCCGGTCCCCGCCCCGAGGTGAGGGACATTCCCACATTCCCGGGGCCGATTCCCGGGACATTCCCAGGGAACACGGAGGAGCAGGGAGTTCCCAGGGCGCCCCTGAGAACCCCCAAATCCTCGTTTTCCACCCCAAACTCTTCCCGACCTCTTCTCCTCGGGCTGGGTGGGTCGAGCGGCCCCGGTGGCTCCCGGTGCGACCCACCCATGGGAAGGGGTGAAACCCGGGGTTTTTCGGGATCATCCGGAGGTGAGGGCGGGTTTTGGGAGCCGTGGGAACTGGTGGAACTGCCCTGGCCAGGCCTGAGGAGGGGGGGTTGTCACGGAAGGGCCACGTTCCTCGGGCTCGTTCCGATGGCCCCGGAGCCGCTTCCGACCCCTGGCAGGCCCAGGGGGGGAGTTTTCAGTTGGCAGCAAAATCCAGCTGATTTCCCTCGGGGATTCGTGGAATCTCGGGGGGTTTGGGGTGGAAGGACCCTCAGAGACCCCAAATCTCAGAGGGTTTGGGGTGGAAGGACCCTCAGAACCCCCTAAAGTCAATCATGGAGGGTTTGGGGTGGAAGGACCCTCAGAGGTCCCAAAATCTTGGAGGGTTTGGGGTGGAAGGACCCTCAGAGACCCCAAATCTCAGAGGGTTTGGGGTGGAAGGACCCTCAGAGACCCCAAATCTCAGAGGGTTTGGAGTGGAAGGAGTCTCAGAGGCCCCAGATCTTGGAGGGTTTGGGGTGGAAGGACCCTCAGAGACCCCAAATCTCAGAGGGTTTGGGGTGGAAGGACCCTCAGAGACCCCAAAATCTCAGAAGATTTGGGGTGGAAGGAGCCTCAGAGACCCCAAATCTTGGAGGGTTTGGAGTGGAAGGAGCCTCAGAACCCCCTAAAGTCAATCTTGGAGGGTTTGGGGTGGAAGGACCCTCAGAGTTCACCCAAGAAACCTCGAGTGAGTGGTTGGGGGTGCAGTGAAGCCGTCCCACCATGGCAAGCCCTTGGTTGGGTGGTGAAGGTGTGAGTGAGTGGTTGGGGGTGCAGTGACGCCGTGCCCACCACGGTGAGCCCTTGGTTGTGTTGGAGAAGCCGTGCCCACCATGGTGAGCCCCCAGTTGGGTGGTGAAGGTGTAAGTGAGTGGTTGGGGGTGCAGTGACGCCGTGCCCACCACGATGAGCCCTTGGTTGTGTTGGAGAAGCCGTGCCCACCACGATGAGCCCCAGTTGGGTGGTGAAGCCATGAGTGAGTGGCTGGGGGTGCAGTGACGCCGTGCCCACCATGGCAAGCCCTTGGTTGGGTGGTGAGGCCGTGAGTGAGTGGCTGGGGGTGCAGTGACACCGTGCCCACCACGGCGAGCCCTTGGCCGTGTCCGCCACCTCTCCACCACCTCTGGTGCCTCCCCGGCGTCCCGGTGCAGGACGCACCAAACCCCCCCGGGCACGATTCGGGTGCCAGACCCCAAACCACCGATCCCACCTCTCACCTCTCCTTTTCTCCCTCCCCCAGGGGGACTCGCCGGCCACCTGACGCCGCCGACGGGGACCAGCACGGCCTGAGGCAGCGGGATGGGCACGAGGAGCGGCCCCGCCCCGGCGCCCTGAGCCCCCCCCTGGGAGCAGCAGCAGCAGCAGCAGCAGCAGCAGCAGCAGCAGCAGCAGCGTGTGAGCGGGACAGGATGATGAGCGGACAATGATGATGGCCAGGAAGCAGGACGCCCGCATTCCCACCTACAACGTGAGCGTGGTGGGGCTGTCCGGCACCGAGAAGGAGAAGGGGCAGTGCGGCGTCGGCAAGTCCTGCCTCTGCAACCGCTTCGTGCGGCCCAGCGCCGACGAGTTCCACCTGGACCACACGTCGGTGCTGAGCACCAGTGACTTCGGGGGCAGGGTGGTCAACAATGACCACTTCCTCTACTGGGGGGAGGTGGTGCGGGCGCTGGAGGAGTGCGTGGACTGCAAGATGCACGTGGTGGAGCAGACGGAGTTCATCGACGACCAGACCTTCCAGCCCCACCGCAGCACGGCCCTGCAGCCCTACATCAAGAGGGCGGCGGCCACCAAGCTGGCGTCGGCGGAGAAGCTCATGTACTTCTGCACCGACCAGCTGGGGCTGGAGCAGGACTTCGAGCAGAAGCAGATGCCCGACGGGAAGCTGCTGGTGGACGGGTTCCTGCTCTGCGTCGACGTCAGCCGGGGCATGAACAGGAACTTCGACGACCAGCTCAAGTTCGTGTCGAACCTCTACAACCAGCTGGCCAAGACCAAGAAGCCCGTCGTGGTGGTGCTGACCAAGTGCGACGAGGGCGTGGAGCGCTACATCCGCGACGCCCACGCCTTCGCCCTGGGCAAGAAGAACCTGCAGGTGGTGGAGACCTCGGCCCGCTCCAACGTCAACGTCGACCTGGCCTTCAGCACCCTGGTGCAGCTGGTGGACAAGAGCCGGGGCAAGGCCAAGATCATCCCCTACTTCGAGGCGCTGAAGCAGCAGAGCCAGCAGATCGCGGCGGCCAAGGACAAGTACGAGTGGCTCGTGAGCCGCATCGTCAAGAGCCACAACGAGGCCTGGGCCAACGTGAGCCGCAAGATGCAGCCGTCGCCCGAGTACCAGGACTACGTGTACCTGGAGGGCACGCAGAAGGCCAAGAAGCTCTTCCTGCAGCACGTGCACCGCCTCAAGCAGGAGCACATCGAGCGCCGGCGCAAGACCTACCTGGCCCTGCTGCCCCAGGCCTTCGACGCCCTCATCCCCGACCTGGACGAGATCGACCACCTGGGCCGGGGCAAGGTGGAGAAGCTGCTGGAGGCCAAGCCCGACTTCCTCAAGTGGTTCGTGGTGCTGGAGGAGACGCCCTGGGACGCCACGAGCCACGTGGACAACGTGGAGAACGAGCGCATCCCCTTCGACCTGATGGAGACGCCGCCCGCCGAGCAGCTCTACGAGGCCCACCTGGAGAAGCTGAGGAACGAGCGGAAGCGGGCGGAGATGAGGAGGGCCTTCCGGGAGAACCTGGAGACGTCGCCCTTCATCACGCCCGGGAAGCCCTGGGAGGAGGCTCGGAGCTTCATCATGAACGAGGACTTCTACATGTGGCTGGAGGAGTCCGTGTACATGGACATCTACGGCAGGCACCAGAAGCAGATCATAGACAAGGCCAAGGAGGAGTTCCAGGAGCTGCTCCTGGAGTACTCGGAGCTGTTCTACGAGCTGGAGCTCGACGCCAAGCCCAGCAAGGAGAAGATGGGCGTCATCCAGGACGTGCTGGGCGAGGAGCAGCGCTTCAAGGCCCTGCAGAAGCTGCAGGCCGAGCGCGACGCCCTCATCCTCAAGCACATCCACTTCGTGTACCACCCCACCAAGGAGACGTGCCCCAGCTGCCCCGGCTGCGCCGACTCCAAGGTGGAGCAGCTGCTGGGCTCCCGCTTCATCCGGCCCTCGGAGCGCAACCAGAAGAACCTGCTGCTGGACTCCGGCATCGACAGGATCAACCTGGTGATCCTGGGCAAGGACGGGCTGGCGCGGGAGCTGGCCAACGAGATCCGGGCGCTGTGCACCAACGACGACAAGTACGTCATCGAGGGCAAGATGTACGAGCTGTCGCTGCGGCCCATCGAGGGCAACGTGCGGCTGCCCGTCAACGCCTTCCAGACGCCCACCTTCCAGCCCCACGGCTGCCTGTGCCTCTACAACTCCAAGGAGTCGCTGTCCTACGTGGTGGAGAGCATCGAGAAGAGCCGCGAGTCCACCCTGGGCCGCCGGGAGAACCACCTGGTGCACCTGCCCCTGACGCTGGTCCTGGTCAACAAGAGGGGCGACGCCAGCGGGGAGACCCTGCACAGCCTGGTCCAGCAGGGCCAGCAGATCGCCAGCAAGCTGCAGTGCGTCTTCCTGGACCCGGCCTCGGCCGGCATCGGCTACGGCCGCAACATCAACGAGAAGCAGATCAGCCAGGTGCTCAAGGGCCTGCTGGACTCCAAGCGCAACCTCAACCTCGTCGGCTCCACGCCGGGCCTCAAGGAGCTGGCGGACGTGGACCTGCGCATCGTCATGTGCCTCATGTGCGGGGACCCCTTCGGCGCCGACGACGTGCTGCCGCCCCTGCTGCAGGCCCAGGCCTGCCGGCCGGCCCCGGGCAGCGGCGGCTCCTCGGTGCTGCTGGAGCTGCCCGTGGGGCCCCACAAGCGGCGCACGGAGCTGTCGCTGCTGTCCTACCACGCGTCCTTCGGCGTGCGCAAGAGCCGCCTGGTGCACGGCTACATCCTCTTCTACTCGGCGCGGCGCCGGGCGTCGCTGGCCGTGCTGCGGGCCTTCCTCTGCGAGGTGCAGGACATCGTGCCCGTGCAGCTCGTGGCGCTCACCGACGGCTCCGCCGACATCCTGGACAACGACGTGAGCCGCGAGCAGCTGGCGGAGGGCGAGGAGATCGCCCAGGAGATCGACGGGCGCTTCGCCGCCGTGGCCTGCGGCCAGCCCGCCCAGCACAAGCTGGAGCTCTTCCAGCCCTTCTTCAAGGACGTGGTGGAGAAGAAGAACATCGTGGAGGCCGCCCACATGTACGACAACGCGGCCGAGGCGTGCAGCACCACCGAGGAGGTGTTCAACTCGCCCCGCGCCGGCTCCCCCCTCTGCAACTCCAACCTGCAGGACTCGGAGGAGGACGCGGAGCCCCCCGGCTACAGCCCCTTCCGGGAGGAGCCCGCCGTGCCCGCCCTGCCCAAGGACCACTCGAAGCTCTCCATGGAGCTGGAGGGCAACGACGGGCTGTCCTTCATCTCCGTCGTGAGCACTTTCGAGAGCAAGCTGAACAACAAAGTACCTCCCCCGGTGAAGCCCAAGCCCCCCGTGCACTTCGACATCAAGGGCGACCTCTCCTACCTGGAGCAGGGCCACCGGGACGGGCAGAGGAGGTCGGTGTCCTCCTCGGGCTGGCTGCCCGCCGACTGCTTCGACCCCTCGGACTACGCCGAGCCCATGGACGCCGTGGTGAAGCCGCGCAGCGAGGAGGAGAACATCTACTCGGTGCCCCACGACAGCACCCAGGGCAAGATCATCACCATCCGCAACATCAACAAGGCGCAGTCCAACGGCAGCGGCAACGGCTCGGACAGCGAGATGGACACGAGCTCCCTGGAGCGCGGCCGCAAGGCCCCGGCGGCCGCCAAGCCCGCCCTGTACCGGGCGCGCTGCCCGCGGCTCGGCCGCTTCGCCGGCTACCGGCCCAGCCTCAGCCTGGGCAGCGACGACGAGCTGGGGCCCATCATCCGCAAGAAGGAGGAGGAGCAGAGCTCCCAGGGCTGCTACAAGGGCGACAACGCCGTCATCCCCTACGAGGCGGCCGACGGGGAGGACCCGCGCAGGAGGAACATCCTGCGCAGCCTCAGGAGGACCACCAAGGTCTGTCCTGGATAAGGGGGTGGTGGGGTGGTGGGGTGGAGATTGGGGTCCTGGAGAAGTTGGGTTTGGATCAGGGAATGTTCCATCCAGGAGGTTGAACGTCCTGCGCAGCCTCAGGAGGACCACCAAGGTCTGTCCTGGCTGAGGGGTGTTTGGGGGTGGTGGGGTGGAGATTGGGGTCCTGGAGAAGTTGGTTTTGGGTCAGGGGATGTTCTGAGTTGGGAGGGATCCATGAAAATCATGGAGCCCAGCTCTGGAGGGAATGGTCCATCCAAGAGGTTGAACATCCTGCGCAGCCTCAGGAGGACCACCAAGGTGTGTCCTGGCTAAGGGGGGGTCTGGGGGTGGTGGGGTGGGGTTTGGGGGTCCTGGAGAAGTTGGTTTTGGGTCAGGGGATGTTCTGAGTTGGGAGGGATCCATGAGAATCATGGAGCCCAGCTCTGGAGGGAATGGTCCATCCAAGAGGTTGAACGTCCTGCGCAGCCTCAGGAGGACCACCAAGGTGTGTCCTGGCTAAGGGGGGGTTTGGGGGTGGTGGAAATCACTCCTGGTTGGATCAGGGAATGTTCTGGGTTGGGAGGGACCCACAAGGTCACGGAGCCCAACTCTGGAGGGAATGGTCCATCCGGGAGGTTGGACATCCTGCGCAGCCTCAGGAGGACCACCAAGGTCTGTCCTGGATAAGGGGGTTTGGGGGTGGTAGAGGAGTTGTTTTGGGGTCACTCCTGGTTGGATCAGGGAATGTTCTGAGTTGGGAGGGACCCAAGAGGGTCGTGGAGCCCAACTCTGGAGGGAATGGTCCGTCCAAGGGGTCACTGGTGTGGGTGCTGGCACCAGTTGGTCACTGGTGATGTCCCCCAGGGGTCAGTGGTGGTGACACCAGTTGGTCACTGGTGGTGTCCCCCAGGGGTCAGTGGTGGGGGTGGTGGCACCAGTTGGTCACTGGTGGTGTCTCCAAGGGGTCAGTGGTGTGGATGGTGGCACCAGTTGGTCACTGGTGGGCAGGGTGACACCAGTTGGTCACTGGTGGTGTCCCCCAGGGGTCACTGGTGGGGGTGGTGGCACTGGTTGGTCACTGGTGGTGACACCAGTTGGTCACTGGTGATGTCCCCCAGGGGTCAGTGGTGGTGACACCAGTTGGTCACTGGTGGTGGCACCAGTTGGTCACTGGTGAGGAAGGTGACACCAGTTGGTCACTGATGGTGACACCAGTTGGTCACTGGTGAGGAAGGTGACACCAGTTGGTCACTGGTGGTGACACCAGTTGGTCACTGGTGAGGAAGGTGACACCAGTTGGTCACTGGTGGTGTCCCCCAGGGGTCACTGGTGGGGAAGGTGACACCAGTTGGTCACTGATGGTGACACCAGTTGCTCACTGGTGGCCTCCCCAAGCCACAGAAATCATTAAAAACACCCAAAAACCCCCCCCGAAATCCAGAAGAGCCCCCAAAAATCCCAACCCCAGGACAAACCAGTCAAGAACTCCTCCCAAATCCCCACAGAAACCAAAGCCCAAGGCGCGGCCCTCGGTCACCAAGAGCACGTGGGAGAGCAGCTACTTCGGGGTGCCCCTGGCCAGCGTCGTGTCCCCCGAGCGGCCCATCCCCGTCTTCATCGAGCGCTGCATCGAGTACATCGAGGCCACGGGTGAGGAAACCCCGTCCCAGGGCGTTTTGGGGAAGGGCCGGGGCCGTCCCGGCCCCCCTCGGCGTCCCCCGGGAGGAGGAGCTTTGTTATTCCTGGAGAACCACCAGCCTTGGGCCTTCAGGTCCCCTCCCAGACCCTTCAGGGCTGATCCTGTGGGTGGGACCTTTTTTGGGGCTCCTCAGGTTTTTTTGGGAAGCATCAAACTCTTCCCTGGATCCTTCATTATTCCCCTGGAGAAGGAGCCTTTGTTGTCCCCTGGAGAACCACCAACTTCGGGTTTTTGGGTCCCCTCTCAGACCCTTCAGGGCTGATCCTGTGGGTGGGACCTTTTCTGGGGCTCCACAGATTTTTGGGAAGCATCAAACTCTTCCCAGGATCCTTGGGAAGAGCCGGGCTCGTCCCGGTGTCCCCCAGGAGGAGGAGGATTTGGTGGCCCCTGGGAGAAGGAACCTGCTGGAGAAACACCACCCTCGGGTTTTTGGGTCCCCTCCCAGACCCTTCAGGGCTGATCCTGTGGGTGGGACCTTCTTTGGGGCTCCCCAGGTTTTTGGGAAGCATCAAACTCTTCCCAGGATCCTTCATTATTCCCTGGATCCTTCATCATTCCCTGGATCCTTCATCATTCCCCGGGAGGAGAAGGAACTTTGTTATTCCCTGGAAAACCACCAACCTCAGGCTTTGCTGGTCCCATCCCAGACCCTCCTCAGGTTTTTTTGGGAAGCATCAAACTCTTCCCTGGATCCCTCATTATTCCCTGGATCCTTCTTCATTCCCCGGGAGGAGAAGGAACTTTGTTATTCCTGTAGAACCACCAGCCTTGGGCCTTCAGGTCCCATCCCAGACCCTTCAGGGCTGATCCTGTTGGTGGGACCTTTTTGGGGCTCCTCAGGTTTTTTGGGAAGCATCAAACTCTTCCCTGGATCCTTCATCATTCCCTGGATCCTTCATCATTCCCTGGATCCTTCATCATTCCCTGGATCCTTCATTATTCCCTGGGAGAAGGAACTTTGTTATTCCTGGAGAACCACCACCCTCGGGCTTTTGGGTCCCCTCCCAGACCCTTCAGGGCTGATCCTGTGGGTGGGACCTTTTTTGGGCTCCACAGGTTTTTTGGGAAGCATCAAACTCTTCCCTGGATCCTTCATTCTTCCCTGGATCCTTCATCATTCCCTGGATCCTTCATCATTCCCCTGGAGAAGGAACTTTGTTATCCCCTGGAGAACCACCACCCTCAGGCTTTGCTGTTCCCACCCCAGCCCCTCGGGGTGGGGCCTTTTTTGGGGTCCCCCTTCCCCTCCCAGGGGTTTTTAGTGCCGAGTTCTCCCCCGGGACAGCCCAAATTAACCCCAGAACGAGCTCCAGGGTTTTTTTTTCCCCTCCTCTGGAATTTTCCCCTGGAAGGGGCAGCCCAAGGAAAGGAGGGAAAGGAGCAGCTCCTTCTCCTTCTCCTTCCTCCGGGTTTTCTGCCCCTAAAACCCCCCCAAAAACCCAACCTAAAGTGAAACCTGAGCTTTGGGATGAGCAGGGCAGGGATAAATCCTGGATTTTGGGGAGCTGGGAATGAGGTTTGTGCTGTTCCCGCAGGGCTGAGCACGGAAGGGATTTACCGGGTCAGCGGGAACAAGTCGGAGATGGAGAGTCTGCAGCGACAGTTTGACCAGGGTAACACCCACAGGCACCCCAAAAACGGGCCTGGGAACCCCGAAAACGGGCCTGGGAACCCCGAAAACGGGTCTGGGAACCCCGAAAATGGGTCTGGGAACCCCAAAAATGGGTCTGGGAACCCCAAAATGGGTCTGGGAACCTCGAAAATGGGTCTGGGCATCCCAAAAATGGGTCTGGGAACCCCGAAAACGGGTCTGGGAACCTCAAAAATGGGTCTGGGAACCTTGAAAATGGGTCTGGGAACCCCAAAAACGGGTCTAGGCACCCCAAAAATGGGCCGGGGCACCCTGAAAATGGGTCTGGGAACCCCAAAATGGGTCTGGGAACCCCAAAAATGGGTTTGGGAACCTCAAAAACAGGTCTGGGAACCCCGAAATGGGTCTGGGAACCCCAAAATGGGTCTGGGAACCCCGTAAATGGGTCTGGGAACCCCGGAAATGCATCTAGGAACCCTAAAAATGGGTCTGGGCACCTTGAAAATGGGCCTGGGAACCCTGAAAATGGGTCTGGGCACCCTGAAAATGAGTCTGGGAACCTCGAAAATGGGTCTGGGAACCCCGAAATGGGTCTGGGAACCCCAATAATGGGTCTGGGAACCTCAAAAATGGGTCTGGGAACCCTGAAAACGGGCCTGGGAACCCCAGAATGGGTCTGGGAACCCCAAAAACGGGTCTGGGAACCCCAAAAATGCATCTGGGAACCCTAAAAATGGGCCTGGGAACCCCGAAATGGGTCTGGGAACCCTGGAAATGGGTCTGGGAACCCCAAAAATGGGTCTGGGAACCCCGAAATGGGTCTGGGAACCCCAAAAATGGGTCTGGGAACCCCAAAAATGGGTCTGGGAACCCCGAAATGGGTCTGGGAACCTCGAAAATGGGTCTGGGAACCCCAAAAATGGGGCTGGGAACATCAAAAATGGGTCTGGGAACCCAAAAACGGGTCTGGGAACCTCAAAAATGGGTCTGGGAACCCCAAAAACGGGTCTGGGAACCTCAAAAATGGGTCTGGGAACCCAAAAACGGGCTTCCAGGGGGAATTTGAGGGTCTGTGCCCCCCAAACTACTCCCTGGGGATGTTTTTGGGGTCTGAGCCCCCCAAACTGCTCCTTGAGCTCCCTGGGGATGTTTTTGGGGTCTGAGCCCCCCCAAACTGCTCCCTGGGTGGGTTTTGGGGTCTGAGCCCCCCAAAACTGCTCCTTGAGCTCCCTGGGGATGTTTTTTGGGTCTGAGCCCCCCAAACTACTCCCTGGGGATGTTTTTGGGGTCTGAGCCCCCCCAACCTGCTCCCTGGGGATGTTTTTGGGGTCTGAGCCCCCCCAACCTGCTCCCTGGGGATGTTTTTGGGGTCTGTGTCCCCCAAACTGCTCCCTGGGGATGTTTTTGGGGTCTGAGCCCCCCAAACTGCTCCCTGGGGATGTTTTTTGGGTCTGAGCCCCCCAAACTACTCCCTGGGGATGTTTTTGGGGTCTGAGCCCCCCCAACCTGCTCCCTGGGGATGTTTTTGGGGTCTGAGCCCCCCAAACTGCTCCCTGGGGATGTTTTTGGGGTCTGAGCCCCCCCAACCTGCTCCCTGGGGATGT
Source organism: Manacus candei (assembly GCF_025592945.1). NCBI lineage: Eukaryota > Metazoa > Chordata > Aves > Passeriformes > Pipridae > Manacus > Manacus candei. The sequence goes on from NW_026138561.1 coordinate 14,912, forward strand.
TTTTGGGGTCTGAGCCCCCCAAACTGCTCCCTGGGGATGTTTTTGGGGTCTGACCCCCCCAGAACTGCTCCCTGGGTGGGTTTTGGGGCTCTGACCCCCCCAACTGTGCCCCCCCAGACCACGGGCTGGACTTGGCCGAGAAGGATTTCACCGTCAACACCGTGGCCGGGGCCATGAAAAGCTTCTTCTCGGAGCTGCCGGAGCCCCTGGTGCCCTACGCCATGCAGGTGGAGCTGGTGGAGGCCCACAGTGAGTTAATTAGCCCCCCTAATTAGCCCCTCCCACCTCCTTTGCATATTTAACCCCCTCCCACCGCCGGTCCCACCCCCCTGAATTCCCACCCCCCAATCCCAGATTTCCCCCCCCAGTCCTGGTTGCTTTTGGGAGGGATCAATGATCTGGGTGCCTGACCCATTAATTAACCCTATTAATTAACTCTATGTGCCTCATTTGCATATTTAACCCCTCCCACCGCTGATCCCACCCCCTTAATTCCCACCCCCCAATCCCAGATTCCCCCCCCAGTCCTGGTTGTGCCACGAGGTTATTTTTGTGGGGAATTAATGATCTGGGGGCTCTGACCCCATTAATTAACCCCCTTAATTAACCCCTCCCACCTCCTTTGCATATTTAACCCCTCCCACCTCTGATCCCACCCCCCAATCCCAGATTTCCCCCCAGTCCTGGTTGTTTTCTGGGGGGATCAATGATCTTGTGTCCCTGACCCTTTAATTAACCCCCTTAATTAACCCCACACCCCTCATTTTCATATTTAACCCCTCCCACCGCTGATCCCACCCCCTCAATTCCCACCCCCCAATCCCAGATTCCCCCCCCCAGTCCTGGTTGTGCCACGAGGTTATTTTTGTGGGGAATTAATGATCTGGGTGCCTGACCCCATTAATTAACCCCATTAATTAATACTACCCCCTCATTTGCATATTTAACCCCTCCCACCTCTGATCCCACCCCCCAATCCCAGATTTCCCCCCCAGTCCTGGTTGCTTTTGGGAGGAATCAATGATCTTGTGGCCCTGACCCCATTAATTAACCCCATTAATTAACCCCACACCCCTCATTTGCATATTTAACCCCTCCCACCGCTGATCCCACCCCCTCAATTCCCACCCCCAGATTCCCCCTCCCCTCACCCCGGTCGTGCTCCCGAGGGCCGGGGGCTGATTTTTGGGGGGGTTCCTCGGCCCCAAACCCCCCCAATTTCCCAATTCCGTGGGAGGGGCAGTTCCAGGAGCGGGAATTCCGTGGGAGGGGCAATTCCAGGAGCCCCAAAATTCCCGTTTTTCCCCCTCCCAACAGAGATCAACGACCGGGAGCAGAAGCTCCACGCGCTGAGGGAGGTGCTCAGGAAGTTCCCCCGCGAGAACTACGAGGTCTTCAAATACGTCATCGGGCACCTCAGCAAGTGGGTCTGGGGGCACCCCAAACACCGGGCAGGGGCTCGGGGGGGCACCCCAGAAACTGGGCAGGGCTCTGGGGGCACCCCATAACCTTGGGGAGCCCCAAAAACTGGGCAGGGCTCTGGGGGACCCCAGAAACTGGGCGGGAGCTCTGGAGGGACCCCAAAACCTTGGGGAGCCCCAAAAACTGGGCAGGGCTCTGGGGGCACCCCAAAAACTGGGCAGGGGCTCTCGGGGGACCTCAGAACCTTGGGGAGCCCCAAAAACTGGGCAGGGCTCTGGGGGCACCCCAAAAACTGGGCAGGGGCTCGGGGGGGGACCCCAAAAACTGGGCAGGGCTCTGGGGGGATCCCAAAACCTTGGGGAACCCCAAAAACTGGGCAGGGCTCTGGGGGAACCCCAAAACCTTGGGGAGCCCCAAAAACTGGGCAGGGCTCTGGAACCTGTCCCATTGTCCCCCTGTCCCCATTGTCCTCATGTCCTCACTGTCCCCCTGTCCCCATTGTCCCCCTGTCCCATTGTCCCCCTGTCCCACTGTCCCCCTGTCCCATTGTCCCCCTGTCCTCATTGTCACCATGTCCCATTGTCCCTCTGTCCTCACTGTCCCCCTGTCCCCCTGTCCCCCCAGGGTGAGCCACAACCACCGGGTGAACCTGATGACCAGCGAGAACCTGTCCCATTGTCCCCCTGTCCCCCTGTCCCTGTCCCATTGTCCCCCTGTCCCTGTCCCATTGTCACCATGTCCCCCTGTCCCCCCAGGGTGAGCCATAACCACCGGGTGAACCCGATCACCAGCGAGAACCTGTCCCATTGTGTCCCTGTCCCTGTCCCATTGTCACCATGTCCCTGTCCCATTGTCACCATGTCCCCCTGTCCCCCCAGGGTGAGCCACAACCACCGGGTGAACCTGATGACCAGCGAGAACCTGTCCCATTGTCCCCCTGTCCCCCTGTCCCTGTCCCATTGTCCCCCTTTCCCACTGTCCCCCTGTCCCATTGTCCCCCTGTCCCCACTGTCCCCCTGTCCCATTGTCCCCCTGTACTCACTGTCCCCCTGTCCCCCCAGGGTGAGCCACAACCACCGGGTGAACCTGATGACCAGCGAGAACCTGTCCCATTGTCCCCCTGTCCCTGTCCCATTGTCCCCCTGTCCCATTGTCCCCCTGTCCCATTGTCCCCATGTCCCTGTCCCATTGTCCCCCTGTCCCATTGTCCCCCTGTCCCTGTCCCATTGTCCCCCTGTCCCTGTCCCATTGTCACCATGTCCCTGTCCCCCCAGGGTGAGCCACAACCACCGGGTGAACCTGATGACCAGCGAGAACCTGTCCATCTGCTTCTGGCCGACGCTGATGCGGCCGGACTTCAGCACGATGGACGCGCTGACGGCCACCAGGACCTACCAGACAATCATCGAACTCTTCATCCAGCAGTGCCCCTTCTTTTTCTACAACCGGCCCCTCCTCGAGCCCCCCGGCGCCGCCCCGGCCTCGCCCTCCTCCTCCTCCTCCTCCTCCGCCGGCCCCTTCCCCTCCCCGGCGCCGCCCTCGCCCCCCCGGACCCCCCCTCCGTCGCCGCAGTCGCCCGTCCAGCCGCCGGAGCCGCCGGCGCTCTGAGCACACCCCCCCCCGCCGATCCCCAAAAAAACTGGAGCTCACCCCCCCCCTGGATGCCCCCCCAAGACTTTTTGGCTCGGATTCCCCCCCATGGGGTGTGGCCGGAGGGGCGTGGCCGGGTGGGGGGGGTGGAAAGGGGTGGGGGTGGCTCTGAGAGGGGGAAGGGGGGCACGGCCGGCACGGGCCAAGGGGGGGCCAGGGTTTGGCCAAGGGGGGGGGGCCCAGGATTTGGCTGGGGTGGTCCTGGGGTTTGGCCAGTAGGACCTGAGGCTCGGCTGGTGGGACCCGGGTGGCCCAAGGCTCGTCCAGAGGGACCTGAGGCACGTCCAGGGTGGCCCAAGCCTTGACCAGGGTGGTCCAAGGTGCTTCCAGAGGGACTTCAGGCACATCCAACGTGGTCCAGTGTGGTCTAAGGCTTGTCTGGTGGGACCTGAGGCACATCCAGGGTGATCCAGTCACCCAAGGCTTCTCCAGAGGGACCTGAGGCACGTCCAGGGTGGTCCAAGGCTCGTCCAGAGGGACCTGAGGCACATCCAGCATGATCCAGAGTCACCCAGGGCTTCTCCAGAGGGACCTGAGGCATGTCCAGCGTGATCCAAGGCTTGTCCAGTGGGACCTGAGGCACATCCAGGGTGGTCCAAGGCTCATCCAAAGGGACCTGTGGCACATCCAGCATGATCCAGAGTCACCCAAGGCTCATCCAGAGGGACCTGAGGCACATCCAGCACGATCCAGTGTGGCCCAAGGCTCGTCCAGAGGGACCTGAGGCACATCCTCAGGGTGGCCAGGGTGGTCCAAACCTTGGCCAGGGTGGCCCAAGCCTTGGCCAGGGTGGTCCAAGGCACTTCCAGAGGGACCTAAGGCACGTCCAGCGTGATCCAGAGTCGCCCAAGCCTTGGCCAGGGTGGTCCAAGGCGCTTCCAGTGGGACTTCAGGCACATCCAGCGTGGTCCAGTGTGGTCTAAGGCACTTCCAGAGGGACCTGAGGCACGTCCAGCGTGGTCCAGAGTCGCCCAAGGCTCATCCAGAGGGACCTGAGGCACGTGTGGCCCAAGGCTCGTCCAGGGTGGTCCAAGGCTCATCCAGAGGGACCTGAGGCACGTCCAGTGTGATCCAGGGTGGCCCAAGCCTTGGCCAGGGTTGTCCAAACCTTGGCCAGGGTGGCCCAGGGCTTGGCCAGTAGGACCTGAGGCACATCCAGCGTGGTCCAGAGTAGCCCAAGCCTTGGCCAGGGTGGCCCAAGGCTCATCCAGAGGGACCTGAGGCACATCCAGTGTGGTCCAGGGTGGCCCAAGGCACTTCCAGAGGGACCTGAGGCACGTCCAGTGTGATCCAGTGTGGCCCAAGGCTCGTCCAGGGTGGCCCAAGGCTCATCCAGGGTGGTCCAAGGCTTGTCCAGGGTGGTCCAAGGCTCATCCAGAGGGAACCTGAGGCACGTCCAGCGTGGTCCGGAGTCGCCCAAGGCTCGTCCAGCACATCCCAAGGCTCGTCCAGGCTGACCCGAAGCTCGTCCCATCAGCCCCAGGTTGATCCAGGGTGGTCCGTGGTAGCCCAGGGCTCGTCTGGTCTGGCCCAGCGAGGCCGGGGGCTCATCCAGGAGATCCCAACGCTCATCCCAGGACATCCCAACGCTCATCCCAGGAGATCCCAACACTCATCCCAGGAGATCCCAGGGCTCATTCAGGAGATTCCAGCGCTCCTCCAGGAGATCCTGAGGGTCATCCAGGAGATCCCAGCACTCATCCAGGACATCCTGAGGCTCATCCCACCATCCCAACGCTCCTCCAGGAGATCCCAACACTCATCCAGGACATCCCAACATTCATCCAGGACATCCTGAGGCTCATCCCACCAGCCCAAGGCTCCTCCAGGACATCCCAGCGCTCATCCAGGACATCCTGAGGCTCATCCAGGAGATTCCAGCGCTCCTCCAGGAGGTCCCAACGCTCCTCCAGGAGATCCCAACGCTCCTCCAGGAGATCCCAACGCTCCTCCAGGACATCCTGAGGCTCATCCCACCATCCCAACGCTCCTCCAGGACATCCTGAGGCTCATCCCACCATCCCAACGCTCCTCCAGGACATCCTGAGGCTCATCCCACCATCCCAATGCTCATCCAGGAGATCCCAACGCTCCTCCAGGAGATCCCAACATTCATCCAGGACATCCTGAGGCTCATCCCACCAGCCCGAGGCTCCTCCAGGACATCCTGAGGCTCCTCCAGGAGATCCCAACACTCATCCAGGACATCCTGAGGCTCATCCCACCATCCCAACGTTCATCCAGGAGATCCCAACACTCATCCAGGACATCCTGAGGCTCCTCCAGGAGATCCCAAAGCTCATCCAGGCCATCCTGAGGCTCATCCCACCATCCCAACGTTCATCCAGGACATCCCAGCGCTCCTCCAGGACATCCCAACCCTCATCCAGGCCATCCTGAGGCTCCTCCAGCCCATCCCAAACTCCTCGGAGACGCCCCCCAGCTCATCCCAACCCCCCCCCCCCCCCGGGATGGATCCTGGGACCTCCCTGCCCTCCCCCCTCCCGTTATTTTTTGGGAAGGGGGGGGGGACACGCTGGTGTCGCCTTTGGGACCCTCCCCCCTTCCTTCCCACCCCTCTCCCGGGATTTTGGCCTGGAGCACTTAGGGAGGGGGGGGGTTGGGTGCCCCCCACCCCCCGCTTTGGGCTGGATTTGGGGGGGTTCTCATGGAAAACTGGTGCTGATTGGGGGGGTGGGGATGGGGGGTGGGGAATTTTGGGGCGGGGGGGGGGGCTCAGACACCCAAATCCCCCAGGAAACACCCGGATCCCCCCCCAGGAAACACCTGGATCCTCCAGGAAAAAAGGGGGGGGGGGCCCGGACCCTCCCCCCCCATCACCCCCCCTCCCCTCCCCCTCCCCTCCCAGTACCGGACTGGTTTTAAACTGGATTTTATGGTACCACTGGGAGGTTCCCACCCCCCTCCTGGGTCTCTTCGCACTTTAAGACGCCCCCAATTCCCCCCCCCCCAGTGACAAAAACAGCTCAAACCCCCCCAAAAACCACCGCCCCCCCCCTCCTCCCCCAGAAACCCCCCAAAAAAACCCAAAAAAAACCCCAAAAAGGGCTTTTTTCCCCCAGTTTCTCCGGCCTTGGGGGCCCCAAATCCCGATTTTTCCACCGGGTTTGGGGGATTTTAATAAAACCAACCCCCCCCCCCCAAAAAAAACCCCTAAAATACAAAAAAAATCACATTAAAGTTGGGGGAAAAAAACACTAAAAAAAACCCCACTTTTCAACCCTGGGGAGATTTATTTTTCCCATGAAAAAAAAAAAAGGGGTTTTGGAGCCTTTTGGGTGGGTTTGGGGTTTTTTTTTTTGGTGCTGGGGGGGTGAAAAATTAAAAAAAAAAAAGGCAAAATCGGGCCAAACTGGGCTCGGAGGCATCGCTGCTTTTTTCCCCCCAAAAAAACGGGGCAAAAACACTAAATTTGGAACCATTTCCCCTCCTCCCCCAACTCCCCTTTCCTGCCACATTCCGGTTTTGGGCCACAACTCCCGAATTTGGGGATTTTTTTCCCCCCCTTCCTCCTCTCCCTCCTTTTCCCTGTTTTGTTTTGTTTTGTTTTGTTTTTTCCCATTTAGGTTTTTTTTTCCCCCCTTCTTTCCCTCCCCCCCCCCCTTTTTTTTTTTTTTGGTCGTTTTTTTGTCGTTTTGGTTTTTTTTTTTTTTTTTGGGATAACTTTAGGAAAAAAAAAAAGAAACACAAAAAAAGTCGGACACGGGAAAAAAAAAAATAGGATTTAAAAAAAGAAAAAAAAGCCTTTTTTTTTTTTAAGTTATTGTTTAAATAATTAAAAAAAAAACCCCACAATTTCCACCCCCATCCCTTCCCTTTTCCAGACCCTTTTTCCCCTAAAACAGGACACAAAAAATTCCTTCTGGAAGCGATTCCGCCACGAAATCCCGGGATTTGGGGGCTCCCGGGGGGGGTTTTTAGGGCCGGGCCCCCCCCCCCCCCTCCCAGCGCTGGAGATGGAGAGACTTTGGTTGCCTTTTCTGCTTCTTTCAAGGACGGTTTTTTTCCCGCTTTTGTGGGATTTTTGGGGCCGATTTTAGTGCATGAAACCCCCCCAAAGCAGGGCCGGGGGGGGCCCTGATCCCGATGGATCCCGATGGATCCCGGAGGATCCCGGAGGATCCCGAGCCCAGCGGAGAACAAGGAAGGAAGAGAAGAGAAATAATAATAATAAAGACGAGGAGGCTGCGGAGTCGTCATTGGGGGGGGAACTGGGGGGACTGGGAACGGGGAGGGAACTGGGAATTGGGAACTGGGAAGTGGGAACTGGGCACTGGAAACAGAAAGTGGGAATTGGGCACTGGAACTGGGCACAGGAAACTGGGAATTGGGCACTGGAAACTGGGAATTGGGCACTGGAAACGGGGAAGAAAGTGGGAATTGGGCACTGGGAATTGGGCACTGGAAAGTGGGAATTGGGCACTGGAAAGTGGGAATCGGGCACTGGAAAGTGGGGGCAAACTAGGAGCTGGGAATTGGGCACTGGAAACGGGGAATTGGGCACTGGAAATGGGGAGGAAAGTGGGAATTGGACACTGGGAACTGGGCACTGGAAAGTGGGAATTGGGCACTGGAAACTGGGAGAAAAACTGGGAATTGGGCACTGGAAACTGGAATTGGGCACTGGGAACTGGGGGCAAACTGGGAATTGGGCACTGGGAACTGGGCGAAAAATGGGAACTGGGCGAAAAATGGGAACTGGGCACTGGAAATGGGGAGGAAAGTGGGAATTGGGAACTGGAAAGTGGGAGGAAAGTGGGAATTGGGCACTGGAAACGGGGAGGAAAGTGGGAATTGGAAACTGGGAATTGGGCACTGGAAATGGGGAGGAAAGTGGGAACTGGGCACTGGAAAGTGGGAGCACAGTGGGGCAAACTGGGAGGTGGGAACTGGGAATTGGGCAATGGAAACTGGGAGGAAACTGGGAATTGGGCACTGGAAACTGGGAATTGGGCACTGGAAATGGGGAGGAAAGTGGGAATTGAGCACTGGAACCTGGGAATTGGGCAATGGAAACCGGGGCAAAAGTGGGAACTGGCGAGCCAGGACTGGGATTTGCCAACTGGGATTTAACTGGGCACTGGGAACTGGGAGCCAAGTGGGAACTGGGAACTGGAAACTGGGAGGAAACTGGGAGCCAAGTGGGAACTGGGCACTGGAAACTGGGATTTAACTGGGCACTGGAAACTGGGAGCCAAGTGGGAACTGGGCACTGGGGAGGCAGGACTGGGCACTGGCCTCAGGGAACTGGGAACTTGGCACTGGGAGCCAACTGGGAACTGGGCTTTGCCAGCTGGGATTTAACTGGGAACTGGGCCCTGCAAACTGGGAGCAGCCAACTGGGGCTGCTCAGTTTTGGGGGTCAATCCCTGGGAATTTGGGCAAATCCGCTGCAAACTGGGATTTTAATTTTTTTTTTGGGGTGGGAGGGGGGTTTTCCCTCTTTCCTGCAAATGAACTGGGGACAAACTGGAGCTTTTTGCACCTTTTTTATTCCCTTCCCAGCCCTTTTCCCCGGGACCTCCCGAGGCCTAAAAAAAAACACCCCTGCCCCCTTTTCCCAGCTCAGGAGCCCCAAAAATGGGTTTGTTTTTTGAGTCAAACTCCCTGAACGGGGCCGAGTTTTGCCCAAAACCCCCTTTTTAATTTTTTTTTATCCCAGCAGGACGAGGGAATAAATAAAAGGAGCCAAAATCGGGAGATTTGAGGGGGGAAAAAAGGCAATTCCAACCCCGGGGGGGGGGCTAAAATCGGGATTTTCTCCAAGCCCCTGGGGGTGTTTTGGATCCCAAAGGAGGGGGTTTGTGTCCTCCCGGGGGAGGGGTTTATTTTGTTTTATTTTCCCAGGGCAGGGTTTTTAATCCTCCCCTGGGGGGGGGGTTTAATCCCTCGAGGGGGGGGATTTAATCTTTGTGGGAGGGGGTTTAGTGCCCCCAGGGTGGGATTAATTCCCCTTAGGGGGGGGTTTAGACCCCTCCAGGGGTGGGTTTAGTCCGCTTCAGGTGGGTTTTAATTCCTTTTGGGGTGACTTTGATTCATCCCAGGGGGGTTTAGTCTCTCCCCCAGGGTGGGTTTAATTCTCCTTGGGGCGGGTTTAGACCCCTCCAGGGTGGGTTTAATTCCCCCCAGGGTGGGTTTAGTCCCCTTGGGGTGGCTTTAATTCCTTTTGGGGTGGCTTTAATTCATCTCCCAGGGGGGGTTTAGTCTCCTCCAGGGTGGGTTTAGTCCCCTTGGGGTGGGTTTTAATTCCTTTTGGGGTGGGTTTTAATTCTCCTTAGGATGGGTTTAGTCCCCTTGGAGTGGGGTTTAGTTCCCTTGGGGTGGGTTTAGTCCTCTTAGGGTGGGTTTAATTCTCCCCAGGGTGGGTTTAGTCCCCTTGGAGTAGGTTTAGTCCCCTCCAGGGTCGGTTTAATCCTCCTTGGGGTGTGGCTTTAATTCATCCCAGGGTGGGTTTAGTCCCCCTCAGGGTGGGTTCAATCCCCTCGGGGAGGGTCCAACCCCCCCCAGGGTGGGTTTAACTCTCCCCTCAGGGTGGGTTTAGTCCCCCCCCAGGGTGGGTTTAATCCTCCTTGGGGTGGCTTTAATTCATCCCAGGGTGGGTTTAGTCCCCTTGGGGAGGGTCCAACCCCCTCAGCGTGGGTTTAACTCTCCCCCCGGGTGGGGTTTAATTCCTCTTGGGGTGGGTTTAAACACCTTTGGGGAGGGTCCAATTCCCCCCAGGGTGGGTTTAATCCCCCTCAGGGTGAGTTTAGTCCCCCCAGGACAGGTTCAATCCCCTTGGAGGACGGTCCAACCCCCCCCCGGGGTGGGTTTTAATCCCCCTGGGGTGGGTTCAATCCCCCCTTAGGGTGGGCTTACACCCCCCCAGGGTAGCTCCAACCCCCTTGGGGTGCATCCACCCCCCCTCCAACCCCGCCTTTCCCCCCCTTCCCTCCCCCCACCACCCCCCCCCACGCCCCGGGGGGGGGTCGCGCCCCCCGTGTCACTTCTCGGGGGGCTCCTCGGGGACGATCTCGACCTCGAGCCGCCCCACGTAGAGGGACAGCGAGGCCGCCCAGAGCAGGAGGAGCAGCCCCGGGAGCGCGGCCGAGGCGGCGGCGGCGGGGACGGTCAGGAGGGTGGGGCGGCGCAGCAGGGCCAGGCTGAGCACGTAGGAGACCCCCCCGTGCGACACGCACAGCCCCCCCCAGCAGGAAAAAAACCTGGGGCGGGGGGGAGAACGGAGCGTGAGGGAGGCGGGAATAACGTGGGGAATGGGAATAAATAACGTGGGAATGGGAATAACGTGGGAAATGGGGAGGGGACAGCCTGGAATTAGGGGGGGGAGGGAGGGGGGAAAGAGCCCAAAACTAAATTAAAGTCAAGCTCAGCACGTAGGAACCCCCCCGTGGGACACGCACAGCCCCCCCCAGCAGGAAAAAACCTGGGACGGGGGAAAAGGGATCGTGAGGGAGGTGGGAATAACATGGGGAATAACGTGGGAATGGGGAGGGACAGCCTGGAATTAGGGGGGGAGGGAGGGGGGAAAGAGCCCAAAACTAAACTGAAGTCAAGCTCAGCACGTAGGAGACCCCCCCCGTGGGACACGCACAGCCCCCCCAGCAGGAAAAAACCTGGAATGAGGGGAAAAGGGATCGTGAGGGAGGTGGGAATAACATGGGAATAACGTGGGAATGGGAATAACCCGGGAATGGGAGGGACAGCCTGGAATTGGGGGGGGGGGAGGACACCCCAGGGGTGTCCCCAACGGGGTGGGGGACCACAAAAAGGGAGGGTGGGTGTCCTGAGGGGGTGTCCCCAAGGGGGGGTGGGTGACCCCAGGGGGTAGGTGGGTGTCCCCATGGGTGGACCCCAAGGGGAGGGTGGGTGACCCCATGGGTGACCCCAGGGGGGGTGGGTGTCCCCAAGGGGGGGTGGGTGTCCCCAGGGGTGACCCCAAGGGGGGGGGTGGGTGTCGCCAAGGGTGGGTGGGTGTCCCCAGGGGTAGGTGGGTGTCCCCAAAGGGGGGGTGGGTGTCCCCGGGGTGGGTGGGTGCCCCCAGGGGGTGTCCCCAAGGGGCTGGGTGTCCCCAGGGGTAGGTGGGTGTCCCCCAGGGGTAGGTGGGTGTCCCCGGGGTGGGTGGGTGTCCCCAGGGGTTGTCCCCAAGGGGCTGGGTGTCCCCAGGGGTAGGTGGGTGTCCCGAGTGGGTGCCCCCAGGAGTGGGTGTCCCCAATGGGGGTGGGTGTCCCCAGGGTGTGGGTGGGTTGTCCCCATGGGTGCCCCCAGGGGTGTCCCCATGGGTGGGTGGGGTGTCCCGAGTGGGTGTCCCCAGGGGTAGGTGGGTGTCCCGAGTGGGTGTCCCCGGGGGGTGTCCCCAACGGGGGTGGGTGTCCCCAGGGGTGGGTGGGTGTCCCGAGTGGGTGTCCCCAGGGGTAGGTGGGTGTCCCGAGTGGGTGTCCCCGGGGGTGTCCCAACGGGGGTGGGTGTCCCCAGGGGTGGGTGGGTGTCCCGAGTGGGTGTTCCCACGGTGGTGTGGGTGTCCCTGCTGGAGGGTGGGTCTCCCTAAGAGGGGGGTGGGTGTCCCCATGGGTGGGTGTGTGTCCCGAGTGGGTGTCCCGAGCGGGTGTCCCCAATGGGGGTGGGTGTCCCCATGGGTGGGTGGCTGTCCCGAGTGGGTGTCCCCGGGGGTGTCCCCTCACCCACCGTAGGCCGCGTCCCTGCCGCTGTCGCTCTGCACGAAGGCGATGACGCCGATGCCCCGTGGCCAAGAGCCCGTTGCGGAACCAGGCCAGGAACGCTGCGAGGGGTCGGGGGGCGGTCAGGGGGTGGTCCCGGTGCCCCCCCCCGGCCCCTCTTTGCCTCCCCCCGCCCCCGTCCCTCACCTCCCTCCAGCGCTTTCCGCAGCAGAACCGCGTCCCGCCCGCTCCAGCTCGGACGGGGCGGGCGGGGGGGGCGGCGGGGACCGGCCCCAGGCTCAGCCGGGACCCCCCCCCGGGGGACCCCCGACCCCCCCCCCCGCGACCCCCGGAGCGCCGCAACCACCGCGCGGCCCCAGCGGAGCATGGCGGCCCGGCCACGCCCCCTTTGCCGCGGAAACCACGCCCCCCTTTTAAGGAGGGACACGCCCCTCCCCTCGGCGCACCGCCCATTGAGGCGCTGCGGGTGGCCACGCCCCCCTTGTGCTCCGCCCGTTGGGGAATTGAGGGTGGCCACGCCCCCTTTTTGCTCCGCACCCGTTGAAGAATTGCGGGTGGCCACCGCCCCCTTTTTTTGCTCCGCCCCACTGAGGAATTGCGGGTGACCACGCCCCCTTCGTGGGGCCCACGCCCCCTTTATGATCCGGCCCGGCGAGGAATTGCGGGTGACCACGCCCCCTCGTGGGGCCACGCCCCCTTTGTGATCCGGCCCGGTGAGGAATTGCGGTGGCCACGCCCCCTTCATGAGGCCACGCCCCCTTTGTGCTCCGCCCCAATGAGGAATTGCGGGTGGCCACGCCCCGTCCGCGGCTGAAACCACGCCCCCCCCGCGGTAGAGCCCCCCCCGCCCCCCCCTCGCGCTCCCATTGGCCCGCCGGCGCCGCCCCGCCCCGCCCCGCGGATGCCGCGCGCTGATTGGCCGGAGCGCCAGG
>NW_026138562.1:0-18123 GCF_025592945.1 Manacus candei
GCTATTCCTACGGGGGGGGGGGGGGGGCCCCCACCCGGCCCCCCAACTCTGGGGGGGTCCCCACCCGGCCCCCAACTCCGGGGGGGCTCCCCCTGCCCCCCCCCGGGGGGGGAAAACGGGAGGGGGGGGCACGGAGAGCGCCGGGAACCCCCCGGGCTGGGGCGGGACCCGGAGATTTTGGGGTTCCCGGGGGGAATTCCCGATTTTTGCCCCCCCCCCACGTCGGGAATATCCGAAGGTTTGGTGCCAGGAAGGTAAAAAAAAACAAAGAAAAGGAAGGACACCCCCCAGAAAAAAAAATAAAAAAAATAAACCAGGAAAAATAGATGAAAAAAAACCAAAAAACAACCCCCCCAAACGGACAAATGAAAGTAAAATAAAAGAAAAGAGAACCAAAATAAAACAAAAAAAAACCCCAAAACAAATAAAAAACAACCAAAAAAACCCAAAAACAACAAAAAAAAAAACAACAAAAAAACCCCCCAAAAACCGAAGCTAAACTAAAAAAAAAAAAATCACGAAAAAACTAAAAAAAAATTCATGAAAAAACTAAAAAAAAAATCACGAAAAAACTAAAAAAAAAAATCACGAAAAAACTGAAAAAAAAACCACCAAATAAACTAAAAAAATCCCAAAATAAATCACCAAAAATCCCCCCCGAAATAAAGAAAAAAAAAACAAACAAAAAACCCAAAATAAAATGAAGAAAAAAAACCCAAAATAAATCACAAAAAACCAAAATAAAAGAAAAAAACACCCCCAAAAACCCTCAAAATAAACTAAAAAAAAAAAATAAAAAAAAAACAAAAAAAAAGAAAAATCCCCAAAATAAACTAAAAAAAACCCCAAAATAAATGCCCAAAAAAACCCTCAAAATAAACCCAAAAAAACCCCAAAATAAATCACAAAAAGACCCCAAAAAACCAAAATAAACCAAAAAATCCCTACAAAACCCTCCGAGGTGGGGGGGGCCGGCACCAGAGTCGGGGGGGCCATGGGGGGGTCCCCTCAGGGTCTGTGTGTGTCCCCCCCCCCAAACCCCCCCCCAGGCCCTTTGGGGTGTGGGGGGGGTCCCCAAGTTTTGGTTTTGGTGTGTGGGGGGCTCCGGGGGGGGGGGGTCCCTGGGCTGCCCCCCCTTAGGTGGGGTCTGGGGGGGTCCCCCGGGTGCCCCCCCTTATCTGAGCTCTGGGGGGGTCCCCAGGGCCGCCGCCCCTTAGGTGGGGTCTGGGGGGGTCCCCAGGGCTGCCCCCCCAGGTACCTCCCCTTATGTGGGCTCTGGGGGGGTCCCCGGGCCGCCCCCCCCGGGTGCCCCCCCTTAGCTGGGTTTTGGGGGGGTCCCCAGGGCCACCCCCCCTTAGCTGAGCTCTGCGGGGGTCCCCAGGGCCGCCCCCCCGGGGAGCCCCCCCTTAGCTGGGTTTTGGGGGGTCCCCAGGGCCGCCCCCCCTTAGCTGAGCTCTGGGGGGGTCCCCGGGGCCGCCCCCCCCGGGTGCCCCCCCTTATCTGGGCTCTGGGGGGGTCCCCTGGGTGCTGCCCTGGGTGCCCCCCCTTAGCTGGGTTTTGGGGGTCCCCAAGGCTGCCCCCCCCCCCCTGGGGGGGTCCCCGGGGCCGCCCCCCCCCCCGGGAGCCCCCCCTTAGCTGCCGTAGTGCATGGTGTTGGTGGTGATGGACATGGGGGAGGCCATGGAGATGGGGGGCCCCCCCCATGGTGAACTGGCTGTTGAGGGGGTAGTGGGTGCTGGACCCGGCGCCGCTCTGCCCGCTCGACGAGCCTGGGGGGGCACGGGGGGGTTAGGGGGGGGTTATAAGGTCAGGGGGGGTCAGGGGGGTCAAGGGGGTCAGGGTGGGAGGGGGAGGTCAAAGGAGCTCGGGGGGGGGGGGGTCAGGGTGGGAGAGGGGGGTCAGGGGAGTTGGAGGGGGTCAGGGGAGTTTGGGGAGGGTCAAGGGAGCTCGAGGGGGGTCAGGGGAGCTCGGGGGGGGTCAGGGGAGTTCAGGGGGGTCAGGGGAGCTCAGGGGGGATCACAGGGGGTCAGGGAGCTCAGGGGGGGTCACGGGGGGTCAGAGGAGCTCGGGGGAGGTCAGGAGAGCTCAAGGGGGTCAGGGGAGTTCAGGGGGGGTCAGGGAGGTCAGGGGAGGTCAGGGTGGGAGGGGGGGTCAGGGGAGCTCAGGGGGGGTTACGGGGGGTCGGGGGGGTCAGGAGAGCTCGGGGGGGTCAGGGGAGTTCAGGGGGGGTCAGGAGAGCTCAGGGGGGGTCACGGGGGGTCAGGAGAGCTTAGGGGGGTCAGGAGAGCTCGGGGAGGGTCAAGGGAGCTCGAGGGGGGTCAGGGGAGCTCAGGGGGGGTCAGGAGAGCTCAGGGGGGGTCACGGGGGGTCAGGAGAGCTTAGGGGGATCAGGAGAGCTCGGGGAGGGTCAAGGGAGCTCGAGGGGGGTCAGGGGAGCTCGGGGGCGGTCAGGGGAGCTCAGGGGGGGTCAGGGGAGCTCAGGGGGGGTCAAGGAGGGTCAGGGTGGGAGGGGGAGATCAGGGGAGCTCAGGGGGGTCAGGAGAGCTCGGGGGGGGGGGTCAGGGGAACTCAGGGGGGGTCAGGAAGGTCAGGGGAGCTCAGGGGGGTCAGGAGAGCTCAGAGGGGGGGTCAGGGGGGGTGAGGGGGTACCTTGGACGATGCCCGTGCTCATGATGGAGCCCATCCTGGAGTGGGTGTGGTTGACGATGCCGGTGTTGGCTGCGGGAACGGGGGGGGGGGGCAATGAGGGCTGGGGGGGTGCAGCGAGGGTGGGGGGCTCGCTGTGACCCCCCCAAAGGCCCCCTGTGACCCCCCCCCGCCCCCCCAGAGCTCACCTAAGGGGATCAGGTTGTTGTGGCCGACGTTGGAGCCGCCGGCGATGACGCTGCTCAGGTCGTAGGCCGCCGGCATCCCTGCGGGGGGGGGGGGTCAGAGCTCCCAAAAATGGGGCGGGACACCCCCAAAACGGGGTCTGGCACCCCCAAAACGGGGTCTGGCACCCCCAAAAAACGGGGTCTGACCCCAAAAATGGGGCATGACACCCCCAAAACAGGGCCTGACACCCCCAAAACGGGGTCTGACCTCACAAACGAGGCCTGACACCCCCAAAAATGGGGTCTGGCCCCCCCAAAATGGGGCGGGACACCCCCAAAACAGGGCCTGACACCCTCAGGTGTGAAACAGGGTGTGACCCCACAAATGGGGCCTGACAGCCCCAAAAACGGGATCTGGCCCCCCCCAAATGGGGTCTGGCACCCCCAAAACGGGGTCTGACCCTCCCAAAAACGGGGTCTGACCCTCCCAAAATGAGGTGTGACACCCCCAAAAATGGGGTCTGACCCCTCCAAAATGGGACCTGATCCCCCCCCAGAACAGGGCCTTACCCCACAAAAAGGGGTCTGATCACTCCAAAAATGGGATTTTACCCCCCCAAAATGGGATCTGACCCCCCAAAATGGGACCTGACCACCCCGAAATGGGGTCTGACCCCTCTAAAATGGGACCCAATCCCCCAAAATAGGGTCTGATCCCCTCCAAAATGGGACCGGACCCCCCCAAAAACGAGGCCTTTCCCCCCAAAACGGGGTCTGGCCCCCCCAAAAGGGGATTTTCCCCCCCCCCGAGGGGGCCGTGCCCCCCCCCCGTGCCCACCTGCCACGGCCATGCCCGTGCTCATGTTGTAGGTGCTGCCCGTGTTCCACATGTTCTCCGAGGGCGACGTGTAGTGGGAGCCGGGGGGGGGCGAGGGGGTCGTCCCCGTGTACCTGGGGGGGGGTTTTTGGGAGGGGGGGGGGGACACAGTGAGGCCTCGGGGGGTGGTGGGGGAGCCCCCCCCCGGTCCCGCAGCCCCCCCAGGCCCTACCTGAAGAAGGGGTTTTTCAGGTCGAGGAGGTTGGAGGATTTGGAGCCCGTCTGGTCCACCTGGGCCACGATGCTGATGTCGTAGCTCTGTCTGAGAGGGTGGGGGGACACAAACACACACATTGAGCCCCCCCCAGCCCCAAAACACACACCTGGGGGGGGCTCTGGAGCTCGGAGAGACCCCCCAAAACTTAAAACTGCCCCGGGTGGGACCCCCTGGAACGGCAGCGGTATCTGGGTCGGGGTGGTGTGTTCCCCCCTCCCCGACCCCTCCCCAGCTATAAATACACCCAAAACTAGGGCAGGGCCCCCCCCTTCAGCCTAAACTGGGGCAGGGCCCCCCCTCCCTGACCCACTGACCCCCCCTCCTTCCTCCTCCTCCTCCTCCTCTGAGCTATTCCGGGTGCTCGGGGACTGCGGCGGGTCCAGAGCGGGGCCCAAACTGGGCTGGCAGCTCCAGCAGGGCTTTGGCTGCAGGGTGGGGACCCCCCCCGTGGTTTTTGGGGACCCCCCCGTGGCGTGGAGACCCCCCCCCCCAGTGGTTTGGGGACCCCCCCCAGTGCTTCCCCCAACCTCTTGTTGGCGATGAGCAGGCAGGTCCCTGAGAGGGTGTCCCTGACCCTGGTGAACCCCGGTGGTTTGGGGACCCCCCCAGCGATGTGAGGACCCCCCCAGCGATATGAGGACCCCCCCCAGCGATATGAGGACCCCCCCAGGAGCTGTGTGGACCCCCCCCTGACCTCTTGTTGGCGATGAGCAGGCAGGTCCCTGAGAGGGTGTCCCCAGCCTTGGCGAACAGTAGGGACCCTCCCGTGGTTTGGGGACCCCCCCAGCGATATGAGGACCCCCCCAGCGATGTGAGGACCCCCCCAGCGACATGAGGACCCCCCCAGGAGCTGTGTGGACCCCCCCGTGGCCCCCCCTGACCTCTTGTTGGCGATGAGCAGGCAGGTCCCTGAGAGGGTGTCCCCGGCCTTGGCGAAGAGCGGGGACTGGAAGAGGCACCGCACTTGGTACCAGTGGGTCAGCGGCTCCGTGGGGGCCGTCGAGAGCCACACTGTCATTCTGGGGGGGGGCACGGGGGCGCGGGGGGGGGTCAGGGACGACCCTGTCCCCCCTCAGACCCCCCCGTGTAACCCCCCCCCGGTCCCTACATGGAGCCGATGAAGGCCACGTCGAACCAGAAGGCCAGGCCGTGCACGAGCCCCGAGTGCAGCATGTGGAACTTGAAGGGGATTTCTATCCTGGGGGGGGGAAAGGGAAAGGTGAGACCCCCCCCAAGGGTGGGGAGGAGGGACTGGAATCACATTCCCAAAGGGGCAGGGGAAGGGGCTGGAAACACATTCCCAAAGGGGCAGGGGAAGGGGCTGGAGTCACATTCCTAGCAGGGAAAGGACTGGAATCCCATTCCTAAAGGGGCAGGGGAAGGGGCTGGAATCACATTCCCAGTGGGGCAGGGGAAGGGGCTGGAATCACATTCCCAAAGGGCAGGGGAAGGGACTGGAGTCACATCCCCAGAGAAGCAGGGAAAGGACTGGAATCCCATTCCTAAAGGGACAGGGAAAGGACTGGAATCACATTCCCAAAGGGGCAGAGAAAGGGGCTGGAATCACATTCCCAGTGGGGCAGGGGAAGGGGCTGGACATTCCCCCCAACGGGGTTGGGAGTGGGGATTGGGGAGTGGGATGGGGGGTCTGGATCATCCCAGGGTAGGGATGGGGGGTCTGGATCATCCCAGGGCAGGGATGGGGGGTCTGGATCATCCCAGGGCAGGGATGGGGGGTCTGGATGATCCCAGGGTAGGGATGGGGGGTCTGGATCATCCCAGGGCAGGGATGGGGGGTCTGGATCATCCCAGGGCAGGGATGGGGGGTCTGGATCATCCCAGGGTAGGGATGGGGGGTCTGGATTGTCCCAGGGGTGGGATGGGGGGTCTGGATCATCCCAGGGCAGGGATGGGGGGTCTGGATTATCCCACCCAGTCCCAGGGCAGGGATGGGGTCAGGATTTTCTCCCCCAGGGCACAGGATGGGGTCAGGATCACATTCCCAGTAGGGCAGGGAAGGGGCTGGAATCCCATTCCCAGTGGGGCAGGGCCTGGAATCCCATTCCCAAGGGGATAGAGACTGGAATCCCATTCCCAGCAGGGCAGGGGAAGGGACTGGAATCACATTCCCAGTGGGGCAGGGCCTGGAATCCCATTCCCAGAGGGGCAGGGACTGGAATCCCATTCCCAGTGGGGCAGGGCCTGGAATCCCATTCCCAGAGGGGCAGGGACTGGAATCCCATTCCCAGTGGAAGGGCCTGGAATCCCATTCCCCAGGGGGCAGGGAAGGGGCTGGCACTCTCCCACCCCCTTGGGGCAGAGTTTGGTGCCCGAGGGACCCCGAGGGGGGGCTCAGCCCGGGGGATGTTCACCCCGAAGCCCCCCCAAAACCCCCCCAAGGTGCCCCCCACCTGTGCAAGTCGCCCTCCTTGGCTTCCAAGAAGTTCACGGTGTACTTGACGGATTTGGCCATGAGGATCCGGATGTCAAAGGTGTCCTGGGATTTGGGGGGGGCACACAGGGGGGTCAGCTCTCTCTCTCTGGGACCCTCCTGGCCCCCCCAAAAAGCTCCTTGCCCCCTCCCCGGGGGGGTCACTCACCACCACGGGCTGCCTGAAGTACTCGTCCACGGCGGCCCCGCGCAGCGCTGACAGGTCCACGCCGTGGAAGGAGGGCTGGTACCTGAGGGGGGGGGGATCAGGGGGGGCTGGGGGGGCGAAATGGGACCCCCCCAGGGCAGGGGAGGGGGTGAGGGGGGGTCTGGGGGCTCCAGGAGAGTGTGTGTCACCCTGGGGCAGGGGATGGGCACGGGATCGTGTCCCCCACGGGGTCAGGATTGGGGATCAGGGGGTGGGATGGGGGGCTGGAGGGGCTGGGGGGTGAAATGGGACCCCCCCAGGGCAGGGGAGGGGGTGAGGGGGGGTCTGGGGGCTCCAGGAGAGTGTGTGTGACCCTGGGGTAGGGGACGGGCAGGGGATCATGTCCCTTATGGGGTCAGGAGGAGGGATGGGGGGCACAGGGGGCCACGGGGGGGGGGGGGGCTGGGGGGGTGAAATGGGACCCCCCCCAGGGCAGGGGAGGGGGTGAGGAGGGGTCTGGGGGCTCCAGGAGGGTGTGTGTCACCCTGGGGCAGGGGATGGGCATGGGATTGTGTCCCCTGTGGGAGGGGGATGAGGGCGGGGATGGGGGGTCTGGATCATCCCAGGGCAGGGATGGGGGGTCTGGATCATCCCAGGGTTGGGATGGGGGGTCTGGATCGTCCCAGGGTTGGGATGGGGGGTCTGGATGATCCCAGGGCAGGGATGGGGGGTCTGGATTGTCCCACTCAGTCCCAGGGCAGGGATGGGGTCAGGATTTTCTCCCCCAGGGCACAGGATGGGGTCAGGATCACATTCCCAGTGGGGCAGGGGAAGGGGCTGGGATCCCATTCCCAGTGGGGCAGGGACTGGAATCCCATTCCCAGTGGGGCAGGGACTGGAATCCCATTCCCAGTGGGGCAGGGACTGGGATCACATTCCCAGTGGGGCAGGGACTAGAATCCCATTCCCACTGGAGCAGGGGAAGGGGCTGGCACTGTCCCACCCCCCGGGGCAGAGTTTGGGGTCAGGGCCCCCCCGGTGCCCCCACCAGAAGTTGGCCTTGGTGAACTGCTCCATGTAGAGCTGCTCGTCCGTGAACGGCGCCAGGTGAACGTCCCCGATCGTGGGGAACATGTTCCCTGCATTTGGGGGGGAAAAACTGGGATTGGAGCGGGGACAGGGGGATGGAATCACCCTCCCTGTGACCCCCCCCTTCCAAGGTTCATCCCACTCAGGATTCCAGAGCTTGGGGTTCATCCCACCTGGGACTCCTGACCCTGGGGTTCATCCCACCCGGGATTCCCAAGCCTGGAATTCATCCCACTCAGGATTCCTGACCCCGGGGTTCATCCTACCCGGGACTCCAGACCTTGGAGTTCATCCCACCCGGGATTCCCGAGCCTGGGGTTCATCCCACCCTGGATTCCCAACCCCAGGATTCCCAACCCCGAGGTTCATCCCACCCTGGATCCCCAACCCTGGGGTTCATCCCAGTCAGGATTCCCAACCCTGGGGTTCATCCCGGTCAGGATTCCCAACCCCGAGGTTCATCCCACCCTGGATCCCCAACCCTGGGGTTCATCCCAGTCAGGATTCCCAACCCTGGGGTTCATCCCAGTCAGGATTCCCAACCCTGGGGTTCATCCCAGTCAGGATTCCCAACCCTGGGGTTCATCCCAGTCAGGATTCCCAACCCTGGGGTTCATCCCACTCAGGATTCCTGACCCCGGGGTTCATCCCATCTAGGATTCCCAACCCCAGTGTTCATCACACCTGGGATTCCCAAACCCAGGATTCTCGACCCTGGGGTTCATCCCACCCAGGGATTCCAGACCTTGGAATTCATCCCACCCAGGATTCCTGACCCCAGGGTTCATCCCACCTGGGATTCCCAACCCCGAGACTCGAGACCTTGGGATTCATCCCATCTAGGACTCCAGACCCCGGGATTCCCGACCCCAGGGTTCATCCCCCCCAGGATTCCTGACCCCAGGATTCATCCCCCCCTGGATCCTTGACCCCAGGGTTCATCCCACTTGGATCCCCAACCCTGGAATTCATCCCACCAGCCCCCCAACCCCTCAGAATCTCGGGGTCGCACCGGGAGTCCCCGTGAGCGCCGGAATCCCCCTTTTCCCCTCTCCCCCTCCCCAAAATTCCCAGTCCCAGTGCCCGGGACCCACCGCTGGGCTTCAGGTACTTCTTGGCGTGCAGGTAGCTCTCGAGCATGCGCTCGTTGAAGAGCATGTAGCCCATGGGCTCCGAGATGATGATGTCCACCTGCTCGGGCAGGGACACCTCCTCCACCTTGCCCGGCACCACCACGATCCGCTCCGTCAGGTTGTTGCTCTTCACCAGCACCTGGGGGGGCAAAAAGGGGGGAAAAAGGGGGGTCAGGACCCCTCAGATCCTGAGGTGGAGCCTGAAATGGCTCCCGGGGGGTTTGGGGTTGAGGGGGGGAAAAGGAGGAGGGTCAGGACCCCTCAGATCCTGAGGTGGAGCCTGAAATCGCTCCTGGGGGGTTTGGGGTTGAGGGGTCTCTGGATGTGGGGTGGGAGGGGTTGAGGGGGTGAAAGGGATGGATCAGGACCCCTCAGATCCTGAGGTGGAGCCTGAAATGGCTCCTGGGGGGTTTGGGGTTGAAAGGGATGGATCAGGACCCCCAGATCCTGAGGTGGAGCCTAAAATTGCTTCTGGAGGGTTTGGGGTTGAGGGGTCTTGGAAGGGGTCGAAGGGGTGAAAAGGAGGAGGGTCAGGACCCCTCAGATCCTGAGGTGGAGCCTGAAATTGCTCCTGGGGGGTTTTGGGTTGAGGGGTCTTTGGATGTGGGGTGGGAGGGGTCGAGGGCAAAGGGAAAAGGGAGAAGAAAAGGGAAAAGGGAGAAGAAAAGGGAAAAGGGAGAAGAAAAGGGAAAAGGGAGAAGAAAAGGGAGAAGAAAAGGAAAAAGAAAAGGAAAAAGAAAAGGAAAAAGAAAAGGAAAAAGAAAAGGAAAAAGAAAAGGAAAAAGAAAAGGAAAAAGAAAAGGAAAAAGAAAAGGAAAAAGAAAAGGAAAAAGAAAAGGAAAAAGAAAAGGAAAAAGAAAAGGAAAAAGAAAAGGAAAAAGAAAAGGAAAAAGAAAAGGAAAAAGAAAAGGAAAAAGAAAAGGAAAAAGAAAAGGAAAAAGAAAAGGAAAAAGAAAAGGAAAAAGAAAAGGAAAAAGAAAAGGAAAAAGAAAAGGAAAAAGAAAAGGAAAAAGAAAAGGAAAAAGAAAAGGAAAAAGAAAAGGAAAAAGAAAAGGAAAAAGAAAAGGAAAAAGAAAAGGAAAAAGAAAAGGAAAAAGAAAAAGGAAAACTGGGGGATGTGGGACGTGGAATAGGGGCTGGGAACGTGGAAGGGGGGGGCTGTGGGATGTGGAATAGGAGCTGTGGGATGTGGAAATGGGGCTGTGGGATGTGGAAATGGGGCTGGGAATGTGGGAGAGGGGCTGGGAATGTGGAATAGGGGCTGGGGATGTGGAAAGGGGTCTGTGGGATGTGGAAGGGGGGCTGTGGGATGTGGAAATGGGGCTGTGGGATGTGGAAGGGGGGCTGTGGGATGTGGAAGGGGGGCTGTGGGATGTGGAAGGGGGGCTGTGGGATGTGGAAATGGGGCTGTGGGATGTGGAAATGGGGCTGTGGGATGTGGAAATGGGGCTGGGAACATGGAACAGGGCCTGGGGATGTGGAATAGGGGCTGGGGATGTGGAATAGGGGCTGGGGATGTGGAATAGGGGCTGGGGATGTGGAAAGGGGTCTGTGGGATGTGGAATAGGGGCTGGGGCTGTGGAAATGGGGCTGTGGGACGTGGAATAGGGGCTGTAGAATGTGGAGGGGCCCCCACCTCGGCGTGCTGGGCCATGGTGCTCGCCTCCACGGCGTAGATCTTGCGGGCGCCCGCCTGCGCCGCGAAGAAGGAGAGGATTCCCGAGCCACAGCCCACGTCCAGTACGATCTGGGGAGGGCAGCAGTGGGAATGGGAACCCCCCAGAGCTCTGGGATGCAGCCTGGGATTCGTCCCCCCCGGGATTGCAGAGCCAGGGGTTCATCCAAGCCAGGATTCCTGACCCCAGAATTTATCCCACCCGGGATTCCAGAGCCAGGGGTTCACCCAAGCCAGGATTCCTGACCCCGGGGTTCATCCCAGATGGGATTCCTGATCCTGGGGTTCATCCCAGATGGGATTCCAGAGCCAGGGGTTCATCCCAACCAGGATTCCTGACCCCAGAATTTATCCCAGCTGGCATTCCAGAGCCAGGGGTTCATCCCAGCTGGGATTCCTGACCCAGGAATTCCCAACTCAGGGATTCATCCCATTTGGGACTCCAGAGCCCAGGATTCCTGACCCTGGGATTTATCCCAAATGGGACTCCAGAGCCTGGGACTCCCAACCCTGGAGTTCTTCCCACCTGGGACCCCCAATCTCAAGGTCCCTCCACCCCACCTGGGACTCCTGACCCCAGGGTCCCTCCATCCCACCTGGAATCCCCAGGGTTCCTCCATCTCACCCAGGACCCCCAGGGTTCCTCCATCCCATCCAGGACCCCCAGGATCCCTCCATCTCATCCAGGACCCCCAGGATCCCTCCATCTCATCCAGGACCCCCAGGGTCCCTCCATCCCACCAGAGACCCCCAACCCCAGGGTCCCTCCATCCCCACCCAAGACCCCCAGGGTCCTTCCATCCCACCAGAGACCCCCAGGGTCCCTCTGTCCCACCCAAGACTTCTGACCCCAGGGTCCCTCCATCCCACCCAGGATCCCCCAACCCCAGGGTCCCTCTATCCCACCCAGGACCCCCAGGGTCCCTCCATCCCACCAGAGACCCCCAGGGTCCCTCTGTCCCACCCAAGACTTCTGACTCCAGGGTCCCTCCATCCCACCTGGAATCCTCAGGGTCCTCCACCCCCTCCAAGACCCCCAGGGTCCCTCCATCCCCTCCAAGACCCCCAGGGTCCCTCCACCCCACCCAGGCCCCCCATCTCATTGTGGCTCCGCCGGCTCACCGGGATTGAACGGCGGCTCCCAAATCCCCTCTGATCCCCCCATCCCACACACCCAATCCCACACATCCCGTATTTACCACCCTGATTACAGGATCAGCGGGGCCACAGCCCACCCCCTGCCAGGTGTGTCCCAGGGGGACACCAAAAACAACCCCGTTCCCGGAGCCAGACCCCAAAACCAGGCGCTTTTGCCCCAAAACAGGGCAGGTTTGCCCCAAAAGCGAGCCGAGCTTCCCCGGGAGCAGAGTCCCCGAGACATGAGCCAGACTTCCCCTAAAAAACCAGGCTGGACCCTACCCAAAATCCAGCCAGATTCCCTCAAAGATTCCCTCAAAAACCCAGCCAGATCCTGCCCAAAAACCCAGCCAGATTCCCTCAAAGGTTCCCTCAAAAACCCAGCCACATTCCCTCAAAAACCCAGCTGGATCTTGCCCAAAATCCAGCCAGATTTCCTCACAAATTCCCTCAAAAACCCAGCCAGATCCTGTCCAAAACCCAGCCAGATTCCCTCAAAGATTCCCTCAAAAACCCAGCTGGATCTTGCCCAAAATCCATCCAGATTTCCTCACAAATTCTCTCAAAAACCCAGTCAGATTCCCTCAAAAATTCCCTCAAAAACCCAGCCGGATCCTGCCCAAAATCCAGTCACATTCCCTCAAAAACCCTGCCAGATCCTGCCCAAAACCCAGCCAGATTACCTCAAAGATTCCCTCAAAACCCCTGCCAGATCCTGCCCCAAACCCAGCCAGATTTCCTCACAAATTCCCTCAAAAACCCAGCTGGATCCTGCCCAAAAACCCAGCCAGATTCCCTCAAAAACCCAGCTGGATCCTGCCCAAAATCCAGCCAAAATCCTGCCAAGATCCAGCCAGATTCCTCCCCAAAACAGCCAGGAAGTCAAATCCCCTCCCCAGACCGAGCCAGGCTTCCCCCAAATCATCCAGATTCCCCAAAAACGAGCCAGAGTCCCCCCAAAAACTGAGTCAGACCAAAAAGCGGGGCAGTTTTCACCCCAAAGAGCCAGATGCCCCCAAAAAAGGAGCCAGACAACCTAAAAAAGGAGCCAGATTCTGCCAAAATCAGCCAGATCCACCCAAAAGGAGCCAGATCCCACCAAAAAGAGCCAAATTCACCCAAAAGCAGCCAAACCCTCCAAAATGAATCAGATCCTGGCAAAAGGAGTCAGATCCCCTCAAAAAGAACCAGATCCCCTCAAAAGAAGTCAGATCCCTTCTAAAATGAGCCAGACCTCCCCCAAAAGGAGTCAGATCCCCCCCAAAATGAGACAGATTCACCCCAAAGCAGCCAAACCCTCCAAAAGGAGCCAAATCCTGCCAAAAAGAGCCAAATCCCCTCAAAAGGAGTCAGGTCCCTCTAAAACGAGCCAGACCTCCCCAAAAAGGAGCCAGACCCCCAAAAAGGAGCCAGATCCCCCAAAAGGAGCCAGATTCACCCAAAAGGAGCCAGATTCACCCAAAAGGAGCCAGATTCACCCAAAAGGAGCCAGATTCACCCAAAAGGAGCCAGATCTCCTCAAAATGAGCCAGACCCCCCAAACGAGCCAGACCCCCCAAACGATTCAGACCCCTCAAAATGAGCCAGACCCCCCCAAAACGAGCCAGAGCCCCCCAAAAAGAAGCCAGAACTCCCCAAAAGGAGCCAAAACCTCCCCAAAAGGATCCAGACCCCCCCGAAACGAGTCAGACCCCCCCAAAAGGATCCAGACCCCCCCAAAAGGATCCAGACCCCCCCAAAACGACCCAGACCCCCCCCAAAAAGGAGCCAGACCTTGTCCTTGAAGTCGCTGTGGTTCTGCAGGATGGCCCTCTGGTAGGTGCCCGTGCGCACGTAGTCCTGCATCATGTTCTGCTGCTGGGACAGGTACCCGTAGAACTGCGGGGGGCACAGGGGGCACGGGGGGGGGGGGGGGGGGGGGTCACCAGGGGGTCCCCCCCGGCCCGGGGACGCCCCCCCTGGCAGCGGGGGTGGTGCCCACCTGGAAGTACTGGACGGCCGAGGACTCCTCGGTGCGCTCGCTGAAGACGGAGCGCTCCGTGTTGTGGCCGCGGCAGTTCTTCAGGATGTTGTAGAAGGAGCAGAAGTCTGGGGGGGGGGGGGTGGAGGATATTTAGGGGGGGGGGTCCCCGGGGTCGGGGGGGGGTCCCGGGGAGGGGGGTCCCGCACCGTTGGGGGTGCTGAACTGCAGCAGGACGCTGTTGCAGCCCAGGGTGACGATGAAGGACTGTTTGCCCACGCGGCTGCACTCGGTCTCGCGGGACACGGAGCACTTGAACACGCAGACGTCCTCATCTGGGGGGGGGGAAAAGGGGGGGGAAAGGGGGTGGGAAATGGGGAGGGGGGCACGGGGGCACCCAGGGGAAACACGGGGGGAGAGGGGGGGACAGAGAGAAAAGGGGGGTGAGCACCAGGCCAAGCTGCGCTGCCCCCCCTTCCCAGGTCTGGTCCCTGCCACACACCCCCCCCTTCAACAGAGCAGGAGAAACCACAATTAACCTAATTAACCTCCAATTACTACTGGGAGAACCCCTAAAGCACTGGGAGAAGGGGGGGGGGGGCGGGTAGCATCTGGAATTCCCATCGGGAACAGGGACCACCCGCTCTGTGGATGGACTGAGGTTGGGAATCACCCCGGGAGTCATCCCGGGAGTCAGGAGTCCACCCCGGGAGCTGGGAGCCATCCCGGGGGTCATCCTGGGAGCTGGGAGCCATCCCGGGAGTCAGGATTCCCCCTGGGAGCTGGGAGAGCCATCCCAGGGGTCATCCTGGGAGCTGGGAATCCCCTCGGGAGCTGGGAACCATCCCGGGAGCCAGGAATCTTCCCGGGAGCTGGGAGAGCCATCCCAGGGGTCATCCCGGGAGCTGGGAAGCATCCCGGGAGCCAGGAATCCCCCCCGGGAGCTGGGAAACAATCCCGGGAGCCAGGAATCCCCTCGGGAGTTGGGAACCAATCCCGGGAGCCAGGAATCCCCCCCGGGAGCTGGGAAGTGTCCCGGGAGCCAGGAATCCCCCCCGGGAGCTGGGAAGCAATCCCAGGAGCCAGGAATCCCCGCGGGGTTGCCACCGGCCCCTCCTCGGCGAGCCGGGAACGAGCAGCTCCAGCCGCTCTCACGCCGGAAAAACCAACCGAGCCGCTTCCCAAAAAAAAAAAACCAACAACAAAACCCAACAAAAAAAACCCCAAACCGGTTTTCCCCCCGGGATGCGGCTGCCCGGGACCCTCTTTCCTTCCCCCCCTTTCCCCTCCGGAGCGGCCACGCGGCGCGGGAAGTTGGCTGGGGGGCGAGGAGGGGGCTCCGGTTCCCCCCCCGGGGCACCTGCCCCGAGCGCCGGGAATGCCGCCGGGAATTCCGGCTCTTTGTGGCCGATGGAAGGGAAAGGGGGACGCCGGCAGGATGTTCCCGGCAGATGTCGGAGCCCCCCGGAGCTCCCCCCGGAGCTCCCCCCGGAGCCCCCCGGGCCGGCACACAAAGGCTCCTCTGGAACCGCTTCCGGAGGCTCCGGAGCATTCCCGG
Source organism: Manacus candei (assembly GCF_025592945.1). Taxonomy (NCBI): domain Eukaryota; kingdom Metazoa; phylum Chordata; class Aves; order Passeriformes; family Pipridae; genus Manacus; species Manacus candei. The sequence continues at coordinate 15,039 of NW_026138562.1, forward strand.
AGCTGCCGCTGGAAGAACGGGACGAGCCGCGGGATCCGGGACGAGCCGCTGTCCCCGCCGGTGCCAGACCCGCTAATTATCCCCGCCGGTTAATTAATTCATTCATTCATTCATTCCCACGGAGCGCGGGGAAGGGGGTCGGGGGGGCGTCGTGTCCCGCCCCCCACCCTCCCGGCCACGGGAATCCGTCGGGAATCCGTCGGGAATCCGTCGGGAATCCGTCGGGAATCCCGGCTGGACGCGGAGGATCCCGGCGAGAGCACAAAGCGGCGAGGAAGGCGCCGGGTTCGGGGGGGGGGGGGAAAAGAGGAGGGGGAGAAAACACGCCGGGAAAAGAAAAAAAAAAAACCAAGGGAAAAAAAAAAGCAGGATTCTCGCGCGGAGACAAAGAGCGCTCGGAGCCGCCGCGCCCCCCAGGAATTCAGGGGGTACCACCGCGACCCCCGCCCCCCCCCGCGACCCCCGGGGTGCCGGGGAGGTCACGGAATTGGGGCCGTTTCGGGTAAAAGCGGGAGGGAGGGAAGGAGGGAGGGAAGGAGGGAAGGAGGGAGGGAGGGGGAACCAACTTTCCGCAGCCTCTGGCGAGTGTCGGGGGACGGGGCCTGGCCCGACCCCCCCCCGGGCTGCCCTGAGGGGAACACGACGGTGCTGGGACCCCCCAAACGCCACAGACACCCCAAAGTCCCCCCGTGACCCCTTTCTGATCCCCCCCAACACTCCCCACGGGCCCAAGACCCCACTGGGCTCCACCGGCCCCCCAGAGCCTCCCCTGGACCCCCAAAACGCTAAAGACACCCCAAAATCCCCCCCTCGACCCTCTTCTCATCCCCCCAACCAGGGCCAGGACCCCACTGGGCTCCAGCGGCCCCCCAGAGCCCCCGGGTCCCCCCACTCCATCTCAGCCCAGCCCCCTCCTCTCTCCTGGCCCCACTGGCCCTGAATCCCCAAAACCCCCGATGTCGTCCCCCCCCATTCAGCCCTCCAGGCCCAGCACCCCACACGCCCCCCATGCACCCCCAAACCCTCCAGAGCCCCCCAAGTGCCCCCAGCCCATCGCCCCCCTCCCAGTCCCAGCCCCCCCATCTCCTCTGACCCCTCCGGCCCCATTCGGACTCTCCCCCATCCCCACAGACCCCTCAGGGCCCTTCCCCACCCACTCCATACCCTAAAGCCCCTCAGGACCCTTCCCCATCTCCCCTATCCCCCAAACCCCCTCAGGACCCATCCTCACCCCCAAATCCCCTCAAGACCCTTTCCCAGGCCCCCTCACTCCCCAGAGCCCCCTCAGAACCCTTCCCCATCTCTCCCATCCCCTAAACCCCCTCAGGACCCTCTCCCACCCCCTAAACCCCCTCAGGGCCCTTCCCCATCTCCCCTATCCCCAAAACCCCCTCAGGGTCCTCCCCGACCCCATAAACCCCCTCAGGGCCCTTCCCCATCTCCCTCATCCCCCAAACCCCCTCAGGGTCCTCCCCCACCCCCTAAACCCCCTCAGGACCCTTCCCCATCTCCCCTATCCCCCAAACCCCCTCAGGGCCCTCCCCCATCTCCCCTATCCCCCAAACCCCCTCAGGGCCCTCCCCCATCTCCCCCATCGCCCAAACCCCCTCAGGGCCCTCCCACACCCCCTAAAGCCCCTCAGGACCCTTCCCCAGTCCCCAAGCCCCCTCAAAGCCCTCCCCCATCCCCCAAACCCCCTCAGGACCCTCCCCAATTCCCCAAACCCCCTCAGGACCCTTCCCCACCTCCCCCATCCCCAGAGCCCCCCTCAGGGCCCTTCCACATCCCCCTTCCCCCCCCCCCATCCCCACAGAGCCCCCTCCCCCTCCGCCGCGGGCCCCCCCGTTCCCGGGCGCACTCACGGCCGTAGAGCGCGATGGCGGCGCTGTCGGGGCCGGTTCGGACCTCGAGGCGCAGCGGCTGCTGCTCCTGGTGCCGCTGGATCTCCCCGTTCGCGTCCCCGACCGTGAGGAGCCGCACGCCGGGGAACACCGACACCGCGGCCATCTTGGACCGCGCCGCGCCCCGCCCACGCGGGGACACGCCCCCCCCGCGCCGCGCCCCGCCCACCGACCCCGCGGGGACACGCCCCACTCTGGGAAAAAGGACGCGCTCCCGCCGCGGGACACGCCCCCCCCCTCCGGCTGGGGACACGCCCCCCTGCCCCCAAAGACACGCCCCCCTCGGGGCTGCGGGACGCGCCCACATCGGCCCTGGACACGCCCATCCCGAGCGGGGACACGCCCCCTCTGCCCCGCGATAAAGCACGCCCGGCGCGGGGACACGCCCACAAAGTGGGCGGGGACTGCTCGGCAGCGCCCCCTGGCGGGCGCGCGGGGCCACCGGGAACGGGATACTGGGAACACTGGGAGCACTGGGGACACTGGGGACACTGGGAACAATGGGGACACTGGGGACACTGGGGACACTGGGAACAATGGGGACACTGGGGACACTGGGAGCACTGGGAGAACTGGGAACACTGGGGACACTGGGGGAACTGGGGACACTGGGAACAGGACACAGGGAACACTGGGAGAACTGGGGACACTGGGAACACTGGGGACACTGGGGACACTGGGAACACTGGGAACACTGGGGACACTGCGAACACTGAGAACACTGGGGACACTGGGAGAACTGGGGACACTGGGAGAACTGGGGACACTGGGGACACTGGGAACACTGGGAACACTGGGGACACTGCGAACACTGAGAACACTGGGGACACTGGGAGAACTGGGGACACTGGGGACACTGGGAACACTGGGGACACTGGGGACACTGCGAACACTGAGAACACTGGGGACACTGGGGAACTGGGAACACTGGGGACACTGGGAACACTGGGGACACTGGGAACACTGGGGACACTGGGAGAATTGGGAACACTGGGAACACTGGGGACACTGGGAGCGGGACGCGGGGAAGGCCAGGCCCCCGCGCGGGGGTGGCCGCGATGGTGCCCGACCAGGCCCGGCCGCTCCCGCCTCAGGCATCGCCTGGGGCAGCCCCGGCGGGGAAGGGGGGGGGGGCAAAGGGGTCCTTCCTCGGCCGTGTCGCGCAGCGATGGCGGCGCCCGGGC